>NC_056483.1:62500-85690 GCF_008729295.1 Plectropomus leopardus
CCCCCCCCCCCCCCCCCCCCCCCCCCCCCCCCCCCCCCCCCCCCCCCCCCCCCCCCCCCCCCCCCCCCCCCCCCCCCCCCCCCCCCCCCCCCCCCCCCCCCCCCCCCCCCCCCCCCCCCCCCCCCCCCCCCCCCCCCCCCCCCCCCCCCCCCCCCCCCCCCCCCCCCCCCCCCCCCCCCCCCCCCCCCCCCCCCCCCCCCCCCCCCCCCCCCCCCCCCCCCCCCCCCCCCCCCCCCCCCCCCCCCCCCCCCCCCCCCCCCCCCCCCCCCCCCCCCCCCCCCCCCCCCCCCCCCCCCCCCCCCCCCCCCCCCCCCCCCCCCCCCCCCCCCCCCCCCCCCCCCCCCCCCCCCCCCCCCCCCCCACCCCCCCCCCCCCCACCCCCCCCCCCCCCCCCCCCCCCCCCCCCCCCCCCCCCCCCCCCCCCCCCCCCCCCCCCCCCCCCCCCCCCCCCCCCCCCCCCCCCCCCCCCCCCCCCCCCCCCCCCCCCCCCCCCCCCCCCCCCCCCCCCCCCCCCCCCCCCCCCCCCCCCCCCCCCCCCCCCCCCCCCCCCCCCCCCCCCCCCCCCCCCCCCCCCCCCCCCCCCCCCCCCCCCCCCCCCCCCCCCCCCCCCCCCCCCCCCCCCCCCCCCCCCCCCCCCCCCCCCCCCCCCCCCCCCCCCCCCCCCCCCCCCCCCCCCCCCCCCCCCCCCCCCCCCCCCCCCCCCCCCCCCCCCCCCCCCCCCCCCCCCCCCCCCCCCCCCCCCCCCCCCCCCCCCCCCCCCCCCCCCCCCCCCCCCCCCCCCCCCCCCCCCCCCCCCCCCCCCCCCCCCCCCCCCCCCCCCCCCCCCCCCCCCCCCCCCCCCCCCCCCCCCCCCCCCCCCCCCCCCCCCCCCCCCCCCCCCCCCCCCCCCCCCCCCCCCCCCCCCCCCCCCCCCCCCCCCCCCCCCCCCCCCCCCCCCCCCCCCCCCCCCCCCCCCCCCCCCCCCCCCCCCCCCCCCCCCCCCCCCCCCCCCCCCCCCCCCCCCCCCCCCCCCCCCCCCCCCCCCCCCCCCCCCCCCCCCCCCCCCCCCCCCCCCCCCCCCCCCCCCCCCCCCCCCCCCCCCCCCCCCCCCCCCCCCCCCCCCCCCCCCCCCCCCCCCCCCCCCCCCCCCCCCCCCCCCCCCCCCCCCCCCCCCCCCCCCCCCCCCCCCCCCCCCCCCCCCCCCCCCCCCCCCCCCCCCCCCCCCCCCCCCCCCCCCCCCCCCCCCCCCCCCCCCCCCCCCCCCCCCCCCCCCCCCCCCCCCCCCCCCCCCCCCCCCCCCCCCCCCCCCCCCCCCCCCCCCCCCCCCCCCCCCCCCCCCCCCCCCCCCCCCCCCCCCCCCCCCCCCCCCCCCCCCCCCCCCCCCCCCCCCCCCCCCCCCCCCCCCCCCCCCCCCCCCCCCCCCCCCCCCCCCCCCCCCCCCCCCCCCCCCCCCCCCCCCCCCCCCCCCCCCCCCCCCCCCCCCCCCCCCCCCCCCCCCCCCCCCCCCCCCCCCCCCCCCCCCCCCCCCCCCCCCCCCCCCCCCCCCCCCCCCCCCCCCCCCCCCCCCCCCCCCCCCCCCCCCCCCCCCCCCCCCCCCCCCCCCCCCCCCCCCCCCCCCCCCCCCCCCCCCCCCCCCCCCCCCCCCCCCCCCCCCCCCCCCCCCCCCCCCCCCCCCCCCCCCCCCCCCCCCCCCCCCCCCCCCCCCCCCCCCCCCCCCCCCCCCCCCCCCCCCCCCCCCCCCCCCCCCCCCCCCCCCCCCCCCCCCCCCCCCCCCCCCCCCCCCCCCCCCCCCCCCCCCCCCCCCCCCCCCCCCCCCCCCCCCCCCCCCCCCCCCCCCCCCCCCCCCCCCCCCCCCCCCCCCCCCCCCCCCCCCCCCCAACCCCCCCCCCCCCCCCCCCCCCCCCCCCCCCCCCCCCCCCCCCCCCCCCCCCCCCCCCCCCCCCCCCCCCCCCCCCCCCCCCCCCCCCCCCCCCCCCCCCCCCCCCCCCCCCCCCCCCCCCCCCCCCCCCCCCCCCCCCCCCCCCCCCCCCCCCCCCCCCCCCCCCCCCCCCCCCCCCCCCCCCCCCCCCCCCCCCCCCCCCCCCCCCCCCCCCCCCCCCCCCCCCCCCCCCCCCCCCCCCCCCCCCCCCCCCCCCCCCCCCCCCCCCCCCCCCCCCCCCCCCCCCCCCCCCCCCCCCCCCCCCCCCCCCCCCCCCCCCCCCCCCCCCCCCCCCCCCCCCCCCCCCCCCCCCCCCCCCCCCCCCCCCCCCCCCCCCCCCCCCCCCCCCCCCCCCCCCCCCCCCCCCCCCCCCCCCCCCCCCCCCCCCCCCCCCCCCCCCCCCCCCCCCCCCCCCCCCCCCCCCCCCCCCCCCCCCCCCCCCCCCCCCCCCCCCCCCCCCCCCCCCCCCCCCCCCCCCCCCCCCCCCCCCCCCCCCCCCCCCCCCCCCCCCCCCCCCCCCCCCCCCCCCCCCCCCCCCCCCCCCCCCCCCCCCCCCCCCCCCCCCCCCCCCCCCCCCCCCCCCCCCCCCCCCCCCCCCCCCCCCCCCCCCCCCCCCCCCCCCCCCCCCCCCCCCCCCCCCCCCCCCCCCCCCCCCCCCCCCCCCCCCCCCCCCCCCCCCCCCCCCCCCCCCCCCCCCCCCCCCCCCCCCCCCCCCCCCCCCCCCCCCCCCCCCCCCCCCCCCCCCCCCCCCCCCCCCCCCCCCCCCCCCCCCCCCCCCCCCCCCCCCCCCCCCCCCCCCAGGAGAGTTTGACTCCTGCAGGGATGATGGAGCAGTGATGGAGGGATGAAGGAGGAGGAGGAGGAGGAGGAGAAACAGAGGAGCTCAGTTTTTTGTGTTCATGAGAGAAAAAAGGGAGAAACATTTGTTTTATATGAGTTTCCAACCGCAATGGAAAGTTTTTTTCGTAAATGAAAATAAATCTCAGGAGCTCAGAGGAGGAAGAAAAGGAGGAGGAGGAGGAGGAGGAGGACAGAAACAGATGTTTTTATCACTCTGTCATGAAGTAATACTGTTACTTCCAGCAGTACTGTAGTTTTCTGTCAGTTTGTATTTGACAAACAGCCGTCGGGAAATCAGAATATCACACGAGTTCAGCTTTGCTGTTAAAAAAGCAAATATGTGCCGAAATTTTCCTCAAAAGTCAAGAAAACTCTCCCTAAAGGACAGTTACGCAGTTTTTCCAGTCAGTTTCTAAAACAGTCGTTTTTTTTTTTCTGTGCCGTCCAGAGAATATCTTTCAAACTGCTGACAAGTTTATTTATAAAGTGTAAAATATAAAACAAATAAGACAAACATTTTTATTTACAGTTTAGAAAATTAAGGGTGGTGGTTTATTCATTTTAAAAATGTTTTTGTTTAAAAGATTTTTCATATGAACGTCAAAAAGGTCATTTCCTCACATTTTATTTTTCTTTGTTGGATTTTGAAGAAACTAAAATGATACATAATTTTATCAATTTAAAACATTCAAGACATCAAGTAAAAGAAAAATACATTAAAAAATAATTTCACAAGAAAATAATGATTAAAGATTTTAAGAAACAAATTATACTAAATGATAGCTATATACAAGCATATGGAAGACCAATACAAAAAAAATGTTAAAATTTAATAGGTAAATAAAATAATAAAGACTTCAAAGAAAAAAACCCTCAAATTTTCAAATTTTTTAAAACTAAGAAAACTAATAAAAAACAAATAAAATTTTCAGATTTTCAAGAAACATAAAAAATACAAAATTCTATCTGTATACAAACATACAGAAGACAAATAAAAAATAAAGTCAAATTTAAATAAATTAAATTAAATAAAATAAGAGTTTCAAAAAATACATTACCTTATCAATATCAAATGAAAATGAGTATTTAAAAAAATGTAAATAAAATTTGAAGATTTTCAAGAAACATCAATGATGCATCATTGCACCTTCATAAAAACATACTGAGAACAAAAATAGATATAAATTAAATGAATGATGGCTTTTTTAAAAGACGTTCAAGAAATAAAGAAATGATTCATAAATTTATTAATATACAAACATACTCAGTACAATTAAAAAAAAACTAAATAAAATAAGAATTAATTGATGACTTAATTAAAAAAAAAAACCCTAAATGATTAAATACATTAATTATTTAAAAAAAACCTAATATTTCTATACTGCAGCTAATAACCAGCAGTTTCCAGCTGACAGCATTAATGGAGGTTATGCAGGTTTTATCATATCAGTCATCAGATTCACTCCTCTGACTGCTTTTCTTACAAAGATAACTTTAGGTCCTTTTTTTTTTTTTTACATCGTTTTAAACAGAATTATGAACAAAAACGACGTCAGTCTGTAAAAGTTTAATTAAGTTTAATAAAGTGCAGCAGAGGTGCGATTTTTCCCTCTGAGGTCAAGTCAAATTGCATAAAATGGAAATACTGTACTTTCTATCACCAGTGTGTGTGTGTGTGTGTGTAAGTGTGTGCTAACATCTGCTAACTGCTGTTTCGCTGAACACACACACACACACACACACACACACACTCAGCGGCACAAGTGTTTGGCAGAAAGCTGGCGAGTGTGTGTGTGTCTCAGGTTGTAGCATCTGGTGACGTACGGGTGAATAATAACGCTTTAGTGAGTCAGAAACAGAGGAGACACAAGTGGCTGCATCACACACACACACACACACACACACACACACACACACACACACACACACACACACACACACACACACACACACACACGGTTAGCTTAGCGTCTGTTAGCGTGGTCCGAATGAATAGAGGTCTCACAGAGGAGAGAGCAGAGGTCGTTGGCTGTCTCCGACACCTGTTAAAGTGTGTGTTAATGTGTGTGTGTGTGTTACTGTGTGTGAGACAGCTGCTCAGCACAGTTGACAGGGACCCCCCGTCACTCTGACTTATAGCCCCCCCCCCCTGACACACACACACACACACACACACACACCACACACACACACACACCAGCATGGCTGTAATTACAGAAGAAAGCTGGAGGAGGATGGAGACGGAAACAAACAGACTGATAGAAAGAAGGAACACACACACACACACACACACACACACACACACACTCATAACGAGTCAGCTGATGTGAATTTTTGCAGCCTTTTCATTTTCTGGTCGTTCCATGTAAATATGAGGAAGTAATTGTGCTGCGTCATGATGGGCAGAATCAGCAGTCTGAGCTTATTTTTGACGGATTTAAAGCATCAGATGTTGAAGATTTAACGCGTCAGAAACAGACACGTCTTAATAAAGCTTAAAGCATCCTTAAAAGACATCGTGCAGACTTTTAAATGCTGGTATGATCTATTTTTAGGTATTAAAGTACCCTCCAAAGTTTGAAATAAAGTTGGTTTCTGCATAAATAAAAATTTCAAAAATACTAAAAATTACAAAATTAAAGCAATAATATGCTAAAAATTAATAAACAAAAGAAAATCACTGCATATTTCGCAGAAGACATCAATAAAACAATATCATGCTGTAAATAAATCAGACAATATATTAAATAATAAATGAATAAAAAATTAAAATCAATAAATACAATTTTTTAAATTTAAAAATTACAGTCAAAAACCTTAAATGATTAAAATAAACATTTTTTTTTTAAATTGCCAAGGCAAAAAATTTCTTCAGTAAAAGAGTTAAGATACTAAAAATTAAAACAGTTGCAGTTCTGCAAGATTACAAATGACAACAATAAAAGAATGAAAATGCTTAAAATAAATTCATGAATTAAAATTATGTATAAGATAAAATATAAACAAGAACAAATACATCCTTAAACATTAATAAATAATGTTTAAAAAAACAGATATATTGTTGCAAGCAGCCCTTTGAGAGATGTTTATTTTAGTGCACTAGTTGTAAAACTAAAAATGCCAAAAATCAAACAATAACATGGTAGAAAAAAATGTAAAAATGCATTTTTGCAAGATTAAAATAATTAGAACAATAAAATAATGAAGTACTCACAATCAATAAATAAAAGAGGACTAAAAATTTCAAAAAAAACACAATAACATTTTGACAATGAAAGAAAATATTTGTAATAATAAAAACAAAAACATGTATAATGAAGAAAATGTAATATAATAAATGAAATAAACTCCAGGAAAACACTAATAAAAAACTGATTAAAACTAAGGCGATGACGTTATCAGCTGACACCGTACAGATGCTCGGCATCGCGAACCATCGTCAGGTCGTCATGAAACACGCGAGCGCGTCACATGACTCATCAGATGTGTTTCAGAGTCTCGGCGAATCATTCGTCCATCGACTGTTGAGACGAAGATCTGAGAAAGTTTCCTGCGATGTCACTCAACGCAAGATCAGACTTGAACTGAAAGTTAACCAATAACGGCGTGCGGTGACTCATCTGTGTGTGTGTGTGTGTGTGTGTGTGTGTGTGTGTGTGTGTGTGTGTGTGTGTGTGTGTGTGTGTGTGTGTGTGTGTGACAGTTGATAAGGATGCTCACACTCAGGAGAAACAAGCAGTAAAAGAACAGAGGAGGAGGAGGAGGAGGAGGAGGAAAGGTGTTGATGTCCTTGAGGCAGCCGTCAGGCGCTCTGCCAGCAAACTCAAACAGCCAATCAGCTGCGAGGTTAAATGTAAGGTGGTGGGCAGGCGGCCAATCGGGGCAGAGTTTAGTGAGCGTGTGCAGAAGAAGCGGCCTGGCTGGTCTGACTGGATTCAGGCGCTCTTCTTTGTTTTTTTTCTTCTTCTTCTTCTTCTTCTTCTTCTTCTTCTTCTTCTTCTTCTTCTTCTTCTTCTCTCTCTTCCTTTTTTGTCACAGTCGCTGCCTCTCTCTCTCTTCTGTCAGAGCTCGCTCGCCCGCTCCATCCATCCCGCCGCCGTGTCGCTGAGGATTGTGAAACTTGGCGGTGAAACGCCTGCTTTCCCGTTAAGACTTTTTAGGTGTGTGAGTGATGTGTAAAGTATTAATGCAGCTTCTTCTTCTTTTTTTAAATTAGATTTTCATAAAGAATTCATAACTATATCAACGCATGACAACACAATAAAATTAAGATAAAATGGAAAATAAAATATAAATAGATAAATATATAAATGAATAAATCTAATGTCTCTTTATGTCTTAAAAATTTGAACAAATAAAATAACTCATCGCAACGTTCTCAACCAGAACTGAGACGTTCAAAGAAAACGAATCCTTCATTTAAAGAAGCTGCAGTCAGAGAATAATCTGCTTTTTTTCATTTAAAAATGATGAAAATGTTCATTATTTTACACAAATGCTTTTGGCCAGAAAATATTTTACTATTACAATGTTTCTGTTTTCTCCCAGATTTCATGCTCTCTGAAATTTTCCTCATAAGTATCTGATATCATCTTTTTCACAACTGAAACGCTTCATACACGTGGAGCTCCACGTCCAGCAGTTTTTGCTTTTGTTCTCCTCTTCTTCCTTCTCCTCTTCCTCCTCCTCTTTCTCTCCTCCTCTGGCTTATCTCCTCTCCTCCAGGCTCTTTACACTTGTCCATGCCTGTCAACCAAAAGCAGGGCAGCATTCTTCAACACACACACACACACACACACACACACAACACACACACACACACACACACACACACACACACACACATTCCTCATCCTGCTCTGCGGGTTATTTTTACCACCGGAGTGTCTTACAGGCCCTCCGATGTGCCGCTGGCCGGCTCTCACAGTTGGAAGCATCTTTTTCATCTGCAGCTTTTTGCCTCGTCATCGTTCCCGCTGGTTCCCAGTCAGCCCAGTTACACTGTAACGGACACTAACCAGCACACGGCGACTCCGCCGCGGGTTAATGTTTCACGGCTTCGTGTGAGTTAGAGAGAAGACAAAGCTGCTAAACCTGCAGAGTTTTGGACGAAGTTCAAAGGCTGCACACACAAAAAGTGTTTTTGAGTCGATGTTTGATTGTTTGACAAGATGCTTTGGTTGTGCAGCCTCACTTTTTTATTTTTAGATTAGAACAGCTGAGTTCTGTAATCAGAAGTTGTCGTAACAGAAGCATCATCTCCTGTATGTGTCTCCTGTGTGTGTCTCCTGTATGTGTCTCCTGTGTGTGTCTCCTGTATATGTCTCCTGTATATGTCTCCTGTATATGTCTCCTGTACGTGTCTCCTGTATGTCTCCTGTATGTGTCTCCTGTGTGTGTCTCCTGTGTGTGTCTCCTGTATGTGTCTCCTGTTTGTCTCCTGTGTGTGTCTCCTGTGTGTCTCCTGTATGTGTCTCCTGTATGTGTCTCCTGCATGTCTCCTGTATATGTCTCCTGTGTGTGTCTCCTGTGTGTCTCCTGTATGTCTCCTGTGTCTCCTGTGTGTCTCCTGTGTGTCTCCTGTATGTCTCCTGTATGTGTCTCCTGTGTGTGTCTCCTGTGTGTGTCTCCTGTGTGTCTCCTGTAATGTGTCTCCTGTGTGTCTCCTGTGTGTGTCTCCTGTGTGTGTCTCCTGTATGTCTCCTGTATGTGTCTCTTGTATGTGTCTCCTGTGTGTGTCTCCTGTATGTGTCTCCTGTGTGTGTCTCCTGTGTGTGGTCTCCTGTATGTCTCCTGTGTGTGTCTCCTGTGTGTGTCTCCTGTGTGTGTCTCCTGTGTGTCTCCTGTATGTGTCTCCTGTGTGTCTCCTGTGTGTGTCTCCTGTGTGTGTCTCCTGTGTGTGTCTCCTGTATGTCTCCTGTATGTGTCCTCCTGTATGTCTCCTGTGTGTGTCTCCTGTGTGTGTCTCCTGTGTGTGTCTTGTGTGTCTCCTGTGTGTGTCTCCTGTGTGTGTCTCCTGTGTGTGTCTCCTGTGTGTCTCCTGTATGTGTCTCCTGTGTGTCTCCTGTATGCTGTCATGAGGTCAGGACATTATCAGCTCTTTTTTCTCGGCTTTTATCTGCATCTGGAGCCGTTCAGTGCCTCAAAGCTACAAACAATGTAGTGGCGGGTGGAGGGCGGGTGGAGGGTGGCGGGTGGCGGCGGCGGGCGTGGCGGTGGCGTCATCGTCTGTTAGCAGCACAAAGAGAGTTAGCGCGGCTAGCTCATTAGCTGCTGGCTTAGCGGGGCTTTGTGTGGTGGAGGGAGAACAGGGTGATAAACCCCTCTTTAGGTGGCACCTCCTGTATATCAGCTTACACCTCCTCTGTCTCCCACAACGCTCGGCCCGTTATCTGCTCCAAACCTGTTCCAGAGGCTCACGAGTCACAGCCGCCACCTTATTTTAGCGCCGTTAAAGCATGGCGGTGAAAATCTGGAGTTTGATGTTGTTGCTGTGGACGTTTTCTCCTGTTTCTTTTTTCTTTTGCATCTCCTCCTCATCCGTCTCTTTCTCTCCGTCCATCCTCAGCTGCCTCCTAATTAGTCTTACCAACGCTCTTAAGCTCTTAATCTTTCTCCCTCCCCCCCTCCTCCCTCCTCATCCTCCCATCCATAAATACTTCCTCGACATCCTCCAGCTTTGCAACCTGTTGCATCCTCTCATCCATCCATCTTTAATCATTCCTGCTCTCCTCCATCCTCCTCTCACCTCAGTCTGTTCTCCTTAACAGCAGCAGATTATCTCCTCCTCCTCCTCCTCCTCCTCCTCCTCCTCCTCTCCATCTTTAGCTCAGCTAAGCTTCTGTTTACGCTGAGCATCACCTTTTCTTCTTTAGTTTTTGCTTAAAATCCTAAAAAATCATAAATATTTGATGTTCAGGTCTGATGTTGGTTACAAAATAAACTCAGTGGAAGTAAAAAATCATATTTATGTCTAATATTTTTTCGATGCTTGATTTCGAAAAGCGCATCTTGTGTGCGGTACGAGTGTGTGTGGTGTTAAAGAGGGCCCTAAGGGGTTAATTGAGGGTCACCTCTTAACGATCTGTCATTTATAAATAAAGTTTGAATGAATGTGTGTATTAATACGTGTGTGCTCGCCTTTGCATCGCCCGCCGCAGTTTATTTTGTGTGTATTGACTGTGTGTGTTTTGTGGTGTGTGTGTGTGTCACTGACTGTCTCTCTGTGCTCTCCCCCCCTGCAGTGTGAGCAGTGGTTGCAGACACACACACAACAACAACAACAACAACAACAACAACAACAAACCCCGCCCCCCTCCCACATCGCCCCGAGCGACACGAGCGAGCGAGCGTTGCTTTACGAAAGAGGACGGGTAAATATGCTCCTCCCTCCTTTCATTCATCCATCCATCCATCCTGCCGCTGTCTCACACACACACACACACACACACACACACACACACACACACACACACACACACACAGCCGCTCTGCCTGCCGAGCTTCCTCACATCATTCTGTCCTCTTCATCTCTCATCCCTCGCTTTCCGAAAACACGGCGACATCACACCCTCCGCTCTTTTCGTTCTCCTCCTCCCTCTGTTTCCAGCGTTCAGCAGCATGGCCGTCGTCATCGACCTTTGACCCCTGTTTTTCACTCTTGAGCTTCTTTCGCCGACTTCCATCCGCCAGAGTTTGAAGTACATTCAGTCACACGCTGAAGTACAAATTTGAGATACTTTATTTCCATTTTCTGACACTTTATTATTCTATTTTACTGCATTTCAGTGAAATATTCAACATTTTACTGCATTACATTTATCAGCAGCTTCAGCTGCTTCTCAGATTCAGAACTTTGCAACACAAAACTTAAAAAATGTAAACTTAAAGCTAAAATTAATAACAGGAAAAAAAAAGCTACTATTATGCTTCATCTAAAATATTTGGTGATGCTTTATTTTACAGGTCCATAAATTCTTAATAATTTCAATAATTTTATAAAATGTTTTAATTTAGCACTAAGTAAAGTTTCTTTTTTTAAATTGTAAAATAATAACAGAACAAGTGAAAATAAAATACAACAGATTACAGGTTTTTTTAAATGAAGCAAAAATAAGTCAAACTTATTCATTCAGTTCACAGCGAGTTAAATTTATAGTTTAACTTAAAGTTATATTTGTTTAATATGCAGTTCATAGTTTTTGAGAAACAAAGTTTCCAGTAGTTATTCCAAGATGAATTCATTGATTTTGGGTTCATACAGGAAATTTTTCCTGAAATAAATAACTCAAATTTTCTATTTCCTTCAAAATTCTGTCAATTTTTTAAAAAAAACTTTAAGGTTTTGAGGAAAATATTTTTTTCATAGATATAATTTAAATTTTTAAAGATTTAAAGTTTTATACCGTCATTGCAAACTTTTAGGGCTTCTTACAGACAGTGAGGATATTTGATTTTACATTTTAATTATTTTAATTTATCTGTCACATTTTCTAATTTAACTGCAAAATTTATTTATTAATTTATACGTGAAGGTATTTAAATAATAGGAATTAATTATTCTAACTGATTAACCCTCATTCAAAATTTTTAGGGCCTTTTATTATTTTCTTGTATTATTTAACTATTTAATTTCACATTTTAAGAATTTCCATTCATGAATTAAAATTTCTACCCCCGTTGCTAAATTATAGGACTTTTTACATAACTGTATTTTATTTAACATTTTAATTATTTTAATATGTCTTAAAAATAAAGTGTGCTCTATTTTACATAATTATTATTATTTTAAGTGAAATATAAAAAAAAATAGTAATTTGAAAAAAGTATTGCGTGATGTATTGCATACTTTATCAAAAGTATGCAATACATCATATATAAAATAAAATTTAAAAGTAGTGGATGTTGAATAAATCATTTTTGGGTTAACAGAGGAAATTCATCTGCATATCAATAACTCAAAGTTTGTGTCTATTTTGAACTAAATTTGCACCCAAATTAAAAAAAAAATTGTTTCAAGGAAAATATAATAAAAAAAATATAACAAGCCAGTAAAATAAAGTTTTTACGTTTTAAGCATCAAAAACTTTTACATAAAATATTTAAGTAAATGATTGTAATTTGTGATTAATAACGTTGAGGTCAAACAGACAGGAGTTTCATATGTAACAGTGTCATTATAGTACTTTTACTGCAGTATTCGAGTACTTTGTCCCTCACTGCCACACACACACACACACACACACACCTGTAAGCGCTGCATCACGTGCTGCTTCCTCGCTGCCTCTGTCATGTGATCACTTTCATCAGCTGATTACAAAGAAAAAGCTTCTTTCTCTTTTAACACTTATATTGCATTGGTTCTCTGTTCGCTCGGCTCGGTCTATTTCCTGCTCATTTTTTGCTCATTTTGTCTTTGTTTTTGGGGGTTCCTCAGCTCTCCTGAATGTTTGCGTTAATGTTCATTCACAGACGCGTTTTATCGCCTTCATTTTAATGCAGTTTGCATCTGTGGCTGCCGGGCAGAGCGGAGGTTCAGCTAGACGTTTTATGGCGGTTGAGATTTGAATTTATGCATTTACACAGCCTTTAAATGTCGAGTTTTGTATGTTTTTGTTTAAATGTGGGCTGCCTTTTAACTATTTAACGTCGCAGAACCAGATTTGCTTGTAAATCTTGTCTTTTTAGTCGTGACTTTTGGCTCCGTGTTGGTACAAAGTACAGTTTCTGAATGAAATATACGTCTGCATATGGAGCACTTCTGGTCTTCTTTAGTGTGCTGTTGGCTGAGTTGTCCTTTGCTTTTTTGTCAACCTCATATTTGTTGTTTAAATCAGCTTTTGCACCAAGATATTCCTCTTAAATTTGCCCTTAATTATCCTTTTTATGCTTGAATTACACGAGTTTTGCATCAGCTTATTGCAGCTTCTTGGTGAAGCGTAATTTTGGTTTAAACAGAAATATTCCAGTTGTCTTGTGCATCATTCTGCATTTATTTCCCCCCAAAACTGGAGATTTTTTTTGGCATTTCCAACAAAGTTTATAACTATTTTTGTTGGTCATTTAGTCTCAGGTGTATTTAAAGTCTCTGTGCTGTCTTTAAAGTGAAATTAAGTGTATTTCAGTGTAAGTTATCTCCTTTATACATCAGATCACGCACTGATTAGCATGAGAAATTTAAGATTCAAACACTTTTGCAATTTTTAAATGTATTTACATGAATCAATACACAAACAAAAACTTTAAAAACATTGTAAATACAAAGGTTTTCCCAAACTGAGCAGAGTTTAACAAACATATTGTGAAGCGATTAAATCAGGAGAATCATAAATGAAGACTTGCATTAACAAAGAATGAATATTTGGCAAAATAATAGAAAAACAGATGACTAAATGAATGTAAATCTTCATTTTAAAGGGAATTTCATTGAGTTTTTTGCCTTAAAATAGTTTAAAAAAATCCTAAAAAGACATGCATGCAACCTTAAAAAAGCAGAAAACACAAAACAAAGTGTGTTCAGTTGGTAAAACGTGACGTTTTTTACATGAGGTTTGGTGTATGAGGGCACAGAAGTGCAAACTAAGGAGAGGAAAGATGAAACGGCACACACAGGCGGGATGAATGTGTGTGTGTTTGTTCATCTGAGAGAGACGGAGCGGAGTGCAGGAATCTGCGTCCTGATTGGCTGAGAGCTGGCAGACATTTTCCACAGTGGGGCTGCTCGGTGGTTGGCTGAGCGTCTCCCCTCCCCCCGCCTCTGGTATGCCGTACAGTAGAGCTGACACACCGTCGATGCTATCTCAACACTTTATCACGTCGGGTCTAAACTCCAATGTGTGCGTGTGTGTGTCTGTGTGTCGACAAACACACACACGCACCAGTCAATCTGTAACCAAGCTGGAGGGTAGGACACACACACACACACACACACACACACACACACACACACGAGATGATGCAAGAGGGAGGAGGAGGAAGACGAGAGGGAGGAGAGAGGATGAGCAGAGGGAGAGTCGGAGTTGCAAAAACAAAAAAGTTTTTGTTCAGTTTTTGCAGAAGATGGAGAAAGAAAAAGATGTCAAAAGTATGTGGACACCCCCTATATACTTGTGTACCTTCAGTAATAGTCAATTAAGAGATTTGTCAATTGACAGAAAATAATCAACAATAATAATAGCGACTATTTTGTCATTTTTAAGTCAAAAACAGCTTTTAAAAAATCCCAAAGTTCAGGCTTCCTCACTGTGAAGATATGTTAGACACAAAAAGATGTTTTTCTGACCTTAAAAATGAAAAGTTAAGATTATTTTGGTCGTTTCCCAACTTATGCACAAGGAAAATAAAACTAATAAGTCAAAGTGATGAAACACCAAAGCAAGTTTTGCAGAATTAGTTTATTTCACCTGCCCATTTTGCATTAATAGTTTTGTTTTATTTAGATTTATAAAATTAAAATGAAAAGAAACAATCAAAATAAATTATACTTATAGTCTGTCCCAAACAAATATTCGTATACCCTCACTGGCATTTATAAGTCATTTTTATTTGTTAATCTTATTTGAATTATATAAACTGTTTTTTTACTTATTTTTAATTCGTTTTCAAACCCTTTTTTTACAAATTAACTCATTTTATTGTCTTAAATATTTGTTTAGCGTTTGCTCTAATCTTTATTTTTGCAAACATACAAGTTCCTCTTTGTTCACACTGACTCTAATTTCAAATAACGTGTGAACACAGTTTGAGAGCATCTTATTCATACATTAACTGTGCAGTTTTAAAGTCCATCAAATCTCTTAATTTGACACTAATATTTAAAATTTATGTAGAATAATTATGAAATTTTCGGCACAGTTTTGTTTGTCGATCTATAAACCAATTAATAAACTTTTTTTTTGTAGCTCTGTACTTCATTAAAATGCATTTTAAATTTGCAGATTAAGGCAAGACTAACACAACAAACAGCATCACCATACCAGTACTTTTTATTTAACGTGACATGATGTAACCTCAAAATAGTTCTCTATAACCAGCAGAAATGTTATTTACTGCACACTTTTCTGCAAAATTGAAACTATATTTCTTCACCTGCATCCCCATGAGTTTCCCTAAACGTTTGGGAACTAGTTGTCGATGCTGTTTTAAATCGTGCACAAATGCACATAAATAAATGAATTAATATGTTTCCCAGTTTGAGCAGCTCTTATCCGCCTCATCAGCGCTCCACCTCACTTATGCTCTGCAGTTTAACGGAGCAAAAACCTCCGTAATCAAGCATCACTTATGGCTGTAATATTCGGGTGTCCACATACTTTTGGCCTGCAGTGTAAAGAGAAAAGCCTTTGGAAACTCCTTGTTTAGTTTCATGTTAACAAGTTCGAACAAAGTACTGCTGCGAGGGGAGAGGAGGGCCGAAGGAGCAGTGGAGGATGGGTAATGGCAGCTGAGTGCGAGGTGGTGGTGGTGGTGTGTGTGTGTGTGTGTGTGTGTGTGTGTGTGTGTGTGTGTGTGTGTGGGAGGGGGGGTGTTGGGGGACGCTGGGGGGGGGGTCGATGAGAAAGAGAGCGAGAAATGCCCATCAATCTCTCTCGCTCCGAGCGGCCCTCGCACATGGGGAAGCAGCGAAGCACTCTCTTGTGAGTCCCGTGAGTGTGAGCTTCCTGTTGTGGTCGAGACGCAGAAGCAGTCAGAGATAAAGATCCTTTCGGTTTCTGCAGCTCGCTCGGTGATTATCCCAAACACCAGCATCAGATTTTTTAAAAAACGCGTATCTTGATTTTGTTGTTGGACGTTTAGTTTTACCTGTTGAATGCTGCTGTGCACCAGTGTCCACATACTTTTGGCCGTTTAAAAAAAAGAGAGGAAGGACTCTCCTAGTGGTCGTCTCTGATTTGGGATGAAAGAGCTGTGTGTCTGATTGAGCTGTTAACCCTTTAACACCAGGATCTGTGTGTTTTATGTTGCCTCTAACAAGTATTTAAACCTTTGAGCAAATTGGTTTGATTTCTTTAGAAAATATTGGTGAAAAGGCAATAAATGTCCTGCAACATGAGAAGATTTAGAATTAAATTTTAAAAACGCTGAGGGTAACGTAACAAGAAATGCTTAATCATAATCATTTAAATAAATATTTATTTAAATATTTAAAATCAAAATGACTTTTTAGCACTTTTTCAGGTTATCTCCTTGTTTGTTTTTATTTATGTTTTTTTTTAAACTTGATTATCGTTTTATTCTTTTTTTTTTCTTATTTTCAGATCACTGATAATTTTCTCGTTTGTTTATTTATTTATGAAGCTAATTAATTAATATATGGCTTCAGATTCAACAAAATCTAACAAGTTGATTCAGCATTCAGACACCTTTCACAAGCGCCTAAATCTCTGAAACCAAAGAAAATTGGTCAAATTTGTGTTTAAAATTAATTAAAGAGACAATGAAGAACTTGGAAAGAAATTTCCCACAACTTGCAAAAAAAAAAGGTAGTTAGAAAGTCTTCTGAAAATTAGCGGGGGGGGGTATTTTATATGATGAAAAAAATAAATAATAATGGCAAAAATATAAAAATGAAATTTTCATTTATCAGTGTAATCATCATATATTTTTAAATACATATTTTTTTATTTATATAGCACTATATATATATAGCCTATATATAGCACAGGTCATTTTCATGTTTGTTTTAGTTTTTAAGTTAGTTATATGTAGTTTAATGATAGTTATGTGTAGTTTAAAGTTAGTTAAATGTGGTTTAAAGTTAGTTATGTGTAGTTAAAGTTAGTTATGTGTAGTTAAAGTAGTTATATGGTTTAAAGTTAGTTAGGTGTGATTTAAAGTTAGTTAAAAAGTAGTTATAGTTTAAATATGTTTAGTTAGTTATGTGTCGTTTAAAGTTGGTTATGTGTGGTTTAAAGTTAGTTAAATATAGTTTAAAGTTTGTTAAATATGGTTTTAAGTTAGTTATGTGTGGTTTAAAGTTTGGTAAATATAGTTTTAAGTTAGTTATGTGTGGTTTAAAGTTTGGTAAATATAGTTTTTAAGTTAGTAATGTGTGGTTTTAAAGTTTGTTAAATATGGTTTTAAGTTAGTTATGTGTGGTTTAAAGTTTGGTAAATATAGTTTAAAGTTAGTTATGTGTGGTTTAAAGTTTGGTTAAATATAGTTTAAAGTTGGTAATGTGTGGTTTAAAGTTTGTTAAATATGGTTTTAAGTTTTATGTGTGTAGTTTAAAGTTGGTTAAATATGGTTTTAAGTTAGTTATGTGTGGTTTAAAGTTTGTTAAATATGGTTTTAAGTTAGTTATGTGTGGTTTAAAGTTTGTTAAATATAGTTTAAAGTTAGTAATGTGTGGTTTAAAATGGATTTTGAGGCACTGGTTGATTGTGGGCTCATGAGGTCTGGATGTACGTTTGAAGAAATGTTGACTGGAATCTGGTTTTTCGCCGCGTGTCTTCAGGGCGTCGCACTGCGTCTCTGTAAGTGTGTGAAGCCATTTTGAATGAGATGAAGAGAGCGCGGCAGTTAGGAGGAGGTAATAAATAGCCGACATATGGTCACCGGATCCCTCTCTCCCTCCCTTCACCCCTCCATCTATCTCCCATACGTCCCTCCATCCCTCCCCTCGTGTCGGCTAAACACAGACTGTTAGCCGACACCCAAATATCCCGCCTCGCTAAAAGAGAGTGATATATAAATATAAATGGAGAAAAGAAAAAAGAAAGAGGGCAGGGATGAGTCCTGCGGGGCTGTTTGCTTTCTACAGCAGGTGTCAGTTTTGTCAGTTTGCCTCTGGCTCTCTGCCTCGTGGGGCTGTAAATGATGCTAAAAGGCTGCTCGGGCCGCTAGCTTTGACATGTCAAAAACATGGCTGAAAACAACATATTCTAGCTTGTAGAGACCATTATTAGATATGTATAGTGAAAACGGTAGAAACATGTCATAGTATACAATGTCAAAAAAAAGACCCAAAACGTCATAAATAGGTTCCTTAGCTTACAGGGTCATGTTGTTGGTTCATGTGTGGTACAGCAGGAAAAAATAGCAAAACAAATACAAAAAAATAACATTTATTAAGCAAAATAAACATTTAAATTAGACACCTGCATTCAGAGGCTAACCCCACTAGCATACTTTAGCTAACAAAAAAGGCTGAGTCACTGCCAGAGCTTTTAGGCCTGCTTATAATCTATTTATTTAGACTATTATATTAATTTTACATTATTACTGTTTGTGGTTTTAGATATAATACACCCTGACTTACTATAGTGTTAGTTAGCCTCTAAACATAGCATCTCTAGACTTCATCCAACTATGCTAACAGCTAATGTTGGGCTAACACTGTTACAAGATACCGAACAAGCTCGCAGAGCACAGGCTGACAAAAAAAGAAAAATTATCGGTTTACTTAAATTTAATATTAGATGAGTTGTTTTAGCAGAATTCAAGTTGAATGTTACAAAATGGTGCTGTTGAAAACCATGTTAAAATTAACATTTAAACTGTCGCTCAGCCGTCACGACACCTGCGTCCAGAGGCTAACCCCACTAGCATACTTTAGCTAACGAAAAGGCTGACTCACTGCCAAAGTTTTCACATTTGCTAATAATTAATTAATTTGGACTAATATACACTTATTACTGTTTGTGTTTTTGGATAAATACAGCTTCCCTGACACCCAACAGAGTGTCAGTTAGCTTCAAACATAACACCATACTGCATCCAGTAATGCTAACAGCTAATTCTGGGCTAACACTGTTAAAAGATGCCAGCTAGCTAACCAAGCACAAGCTAATACCACTTAGCTCACCAGAAACCTCTATGTTTCATGGGAAGCTACCAGTGCTACACAATGCTAATTTATTAGCTTTAAAATCTGCTAGCATCACAAGTTACGCTACTAAGTTAGCATTAGTGTGAGCATAAATTTATGTTGAAATAAGTCCAAAGTTAGCATAAAGTTAGCATACATATGAAAATAAAGAATATTAGATAAATTGTTTTAGTAAAATAAAAGTTATGTTACTACATCATGCTAATAAATTAGCATGCTAATGTTTAGCTCACTTGCTTTAATATCTATATATTATTATTAGATCAATCAATCAATTAATTATAAACAAAAATATTAACTGCAGTCCCAATGCTAACTAGCTGAAGTGGGCTGCTAAAGCGTGCTAGCAGCATATTGGTTTCTATGGGATGTCAGCATTAGCTTTAGCTACATCAGCTACTAACACAAGGTGAAACTTTTTTTTCTAGAAGATTTTGTTTCAACAGAATAAAATCATATCGTAATACATTTACATTTAATATTAAATGAACAAAGAAAGTATATTTTATCACAAAATGATTCAGTTAAACTTCAGCCTTTGTGGCCTGAGCTTTTGTTTGTGTTGATGGAAACTTGAATGGCGTCCCTGCTGTGACTCTCCCAGCTGTCAGCTCAGATGAGCGGAGGATTTATGAGGCTCAGGTGATGGGAAACTTTTCAACTCTCCCTCCATCCCTTCATCCATCCATCCCCCACCATCCGTCCTCCTCCTCCCCCGTAATGACTGTCTGTCACGGGGTTACATCTTCACACAGGTGCCGCTCTCAGCAGGAGGTCATGAAATCACTGAGCTCGGCGTGACTTCAGCTCGTTTTTTACTATATTGTATTGATTTCTCTTAACGTAAAATGACATGTTGTTACCACCGAAGTATCAGATACGTGTTGAGTAATTGTGAACCACAGTTAGAGCGTAATAGCTTTTCATTTTGGCAGCTGTTTGAGTGTTTCCCGCCTCGGACAGATGATCAGCTGAGGTCAGAGCAATTTGGAAACGCCAAAGTGCTTCACGTCTAAAAACAGATCACCACAGTCTGTGAGGTGCACAAATTTAGAAACTCAATAAAACAATGTAGCTTACATTTCCTCAGCAAATCAAAGAGCGGCAATATTAACGAAAACAAAACAAACCATAATAAAAGTCATAATAGTTTTTAAAGCATGCTTATTCTAACAGCATTCCTCCTATCATTTTTATATTCATACCGTCCAGCAGATAGTAGATTCATTTTCAAATTAAATTTCAGATTTGTAAAGCTGATTCTGTACAATTATTTCAAAGGCTGAAACTGTAAAGTGCCTTATTTAATAAAAAAAAAAAATTTTTTGGGGGAAAAAATTAATCTTTACAATTTACAAAAGACATTCAGATTTCTCGCTTTGTTGAACCACGATATTTAGTTTTGATATCATGAAAGACTTAAAAAAAAAAGAAAGAAACAACAAATGCTAACTGTTTACAGAAACAGGGTGCAGATAGTTTTGGTCATCAGTTTGCTTAAAAAAAGTAAATCAATAATTCCCAAATATTAAACATATAATAATAAAAATAAAGATAATAATACTAAAAATAATAAACAACTAAAATACAATTCAATTAATAAATAAAAACAATTTAGTTCAGTTGATATTAAATTAGATAAAAATATGTATTAATTAAAATCACATACTGTGCAACACAGACCTAACATGTTAACTTAGCTGTATCAGTACTTTAAATTACATTTAAAAATAAATTACACATCACTGTCTGCGACTGTGTTGTGTAGGTTTTCATTTATGGCATTGCATTGTGGGATATTTATGACGGTCTTGTATTTGCACGCTGTGATATTTTGCCGTAAATTATTTGCAGATCGCGTAATGTTTCACACGAAGGGTTCAGACACGGAGAAAATCTCGTTTTAGTGTACTTTAGTAGTACTTAATTGCACGTAAGTCTGGGATTACAGATGCAGCCCTAGCATCACTAAGGTGCAAGTAACCATGGCAACAGAACATGTGCTTCCTGCCATGTTAAACAAGCTTTCACATTAAAAAAACATCTTTAAAAACTGGATAAAAATAAGTAAGTAATCACCTTTTGGTAAGTGAATGTGGTTTTAAAATGTGTAATCAACTCTGTGATTTAAGAACAAAGAAAAATTATTTTAGTTTACGTCATTTTTTAGTTTTTTTTCCGTGTCTATGTGGCCTCAGGATGGTTGTGTGACTGCAGAGTTGGTGATGTTAGAGTTAAAATATATATTATGAATATCTGAAATATGATTGTCTTTTTAACCCTTTGAAACCTGTACTGACATCACTTTTCTCTTTTGAACATGAGCAAATTGTTTTGATTCATTTTGCAAACAGAGGGGAAAAAGGCAATGAGCAACTTTGCAAAAAAAATCTCCTGCAAAGTGCAAGAAATCTGCAAACCGTGACATAAAAATGACCTTTAGGTATTTTTCTTGCAACTTTTTACTAATTTCTCACTGATTTTTGGTCTTTTTTGACAAGTTGCTCATTGTTAGTTTTTGTTTAGTTTAGTTTTGTTTAGTTTAGTTTAGTTTAGTTTAGAATCCTGAATTACCATAAATGACAAACTTGTTTGATGCTTTGTGCAGAAGAAAACCAGAGTTTTCAGGGCGTCATTAGGCCTTGAATGTTGATGTGAGTGTTTTTAAAATATTTTTTACCGTAACTCATGAATGACATGAATGCTTGATACGTTCCTGACTGAACTTCTTTCTGCTAACATCTTAATTATCCCCTAAAGGTTTTTTTTCTCGTAGCAAGTAAAACCTAAAAAAGCTCAAACGTGAACCTAAAATGCATAAAAACAAATGTTAAAAGTTTCCCGTGAAGATGCTCGAACTTGTAAATTCCCGACTTTAATTTGACATTTAGCCTTTTTAAACACAGGTGATAATAATCAGCTGTGTGTGTGTGTGTGTGTGTGTGTGTGTGTGTGTGTGTGTGCGCGCGCTGCTGGTTTCCTGCCGGGAAAAATGTTTGAAGCGTGGAAATGTCTGTCACATGACGGTAACGTTCTTGCATTTTTTTTGTCTTTGGGACTTGATGTGTGTTTTGGAAGTTTTGAACAATGAGACAAAAATGTAAAAGGAGCCGAGGAGGAGGAGGAGGAGGAGGAGGAGGAGTGATGGTGATAGAGAGAGGAGGCAGGCAGAGATGGATAAATGGAGCGCCCTTCTTTGTTTGCAGCACTTTTGGCACAGAGAGACAACTTTTCCATCACACACACTCACACGCACGCACACACACACACACACACACACACACACACACACACACACACAGATACATCCATTTACTCCCTGGCTCCCACATGGTGACCTTTTTTTTCTGCTTTTGCATGGATGTGCAGGAATGTCAGGATGTCAGCGCTGTGTGTGTGTGTGTGTGTGTGCGTGCGCGCGTGTGCGCGTCTGCATGTGCGTGTGTGCATGTGTGTGTGTGAGAAAGTGAGTGTGAGAATGATGGCTGGGAGCAGATGCAGTAACACCAGCCATTACACACACACACACACACACAGAGTGTATTTATTCAGAGTCGTGCACACACAGTTTAGACACACACACACACACACACACACACACACACACTGAGTGTCTATGATCACGTCTGAGTGATTGTTATCTACAAATTAAAGTATTGAATGTGATCAGTTCTGGTTTCACATCTTTAGTTTAAAATCGTTTTTGAAGTCGATCCTTCGTCTTTCAACACAAAAACTTTTAACACGCACACACACACACTAATTTTTCCTTTTTTAATAGAAAATTTCCAAAATGTACAAAGAAACAAAGAAACCACACATGATTCACATCTCCAGCGTCAGTATCAGGATGTTGTCAGAGGAAACAGACTTAATGGAAAAAAAAGAGAAAAAGAATAAAAAATTTTAAAACAGGAAGCTTCGTTATTACTTCAGCAGGAAAGTGTTTTAAGATATTTTATGATTTTTTGTTCTTTTTGAAGTTTTGGGTGTTTCAAATACTAATTAAATTCATAAAAAAAATAGTAAACCTGGGGGAAGATTTCACAGTTTTATACTCAAAAAATATAAAAAATGTTTGCTAGACATTTCAACACCGACACTGGCTGCGTCCCCTTCAGTTAACTCACCATCTTTCCTCCCTTCTTTCCCTCCTTGCTTCCTTCTTTCCTTCCCTCCTTCCTTCCTCACTTATTTCCAGTAACACAAATATTTACTGCTTTTTCTTCTGTTTTTCTGTCGTCACATTCATATTTATTTCCTTCCCTCTTTCTTATTGAGCACACTTAATCTCCCCTCTTTCTCTCCTTGTTGCCCCCTCCTCTCCATCCTCCTCCTCCTCCTCCTCCTCCTCCTCCTCCTCTCTTGTAGCCGTCTGTTGCCGTTCGTTTCAGCAGGCTGTAAAAAGCGCTGCATGAGCACTTTATCAGCCAATCACAGCGCCTGTGTGTGTGTGTGTGTGTGTGTGTGTGTGTGTGTGTGTGTGTGTGTGTGCACACGCATTGAAGATGAGTGATGCTAATGTAAAAAACAATCCAGGGTAAAGCTTCAGTGTGTGTGTGTGTGTGTGCGTGTGTGTGTGTGTGTTTCCACTGACCTCTCCTTGTATCACTGCTCTTACATG
>NC_056483.1:88190-88339 GCF_008729295.1 Plectropomus leopardus
CACACACAAACACACACACACACACACAAACACACACACACACACACAAACACACACACACACACACACACACACACACACACACACACACACACACACACCTACACACACGCGCGCGCACACACACACACACACACACACCTGCGCAC
>NC_056483.1:88558-107481 GCF_008729295.1 Plectropomus leopardus
ACACACACACACACACTCACTAACACACACACACACACACACACACTTTCTCACGCCCTAAATTAGGACCTCATAAAATACATTTTAGTTTTTTTCGAGATTTCATTTTAAATTTTTTTAATCTGAATTCTATTTTAATTTTTAGAAATTTTGTGTTTTTTCAAACTTTTCTGAATTTCGTGATTTGCGTTTTAATTTTCGCTCGGATAATTCTGCGCTTCGTGAGCGACTCCCGGCTCTCACACGAATGAATCCTTTAACGTCAGTCCCTTCGTTGTGTGTTTGCAGGTGTGATTTCTGCTGCCTGTCTTTCCGGACTCACCGCGGTTTGTTGCGCCACAACGCCGGCGTCCACAAGATTCTCCCCCAGGACCCCAACGGCCGCCCCTTCATCCAGAACAACCCCTCCATCCCCACCGGCTTCAACGACCTGGCCTTCATCGACTTCTCCTGCAAGAAGTTTGCCCACATCGCACAGGTACCGACGCACGCCATCGATAATATCATCAAACACAGAAATCGTGTCGCGCAAATAGTTTTTAGGGTTCGTATTAAATCATCTTTTTTGCCTGCAGGTGTGGTGCGAGACAAACCTCCGTCGCTGCATCAGTAAGTTCCACCGGTTCGTCTGCGACAGCTGCGACAAGGCATTCCCCCTCCACTCAGCCTTGGACCTCCACAAAACCACCTCCCACCCCAACAAACCCGCCGCTGACGCCACGGAGAAGGACGACCAGACGGAGAACGGAGCTGCAGAAAATGGCGCCGAGACCAACAGTGCATCCATCGAGAAAGACGCCCAGCCCTCGGAGCAGGACAGCTTCCTGGAAGCACTCGGCCTTCAGCACGTTTCCAAGGTACGATGTATTTTTAGTCGTCACAGCGTCTTAAAAACCACTTTATTCGTCACGAACAGCAGCGTAACATCTCCACACAATCACCTCTGTCATTTTACGTCCAAAAACTGACCACAAGAACGAGTTAAATAAACTACGGTTACAATAACTTGAAATAAAGTAGCTCATGTTATATAATAAAGTTAAATTCTACATATAGGAAAGTTAAACAATGCACTGTTAGAATAAAGTTAAAGTACTTATTGTTATAGTAAAATTAGACAAAGTACAACACCAACGTATTGAATTTAGAACAATAGAAAACAAATAAATAAATATTCACATTGGAAGATCTGGAGCGTGTCCTTTTCGGAGTTGTCCTCTGACGAATGCTGTCTTTGTCTCTCAGGTGAAGTCTGGTCCCACGGATGATGAGATCCATCAGGCCCACCTGGACAGCATCAAGGTGATCCACGTGGAGCCGCCGTCCTCCAGCCTCCCCCAGGAGCCGGCCTCCGCCTACCTGTCCGGGGGTCTGGGTCTGTCTCTGGGGCTGGGCGGGCTGGCGGCCCTCAGCATCCCGCTCCTGGAGGCCTCGGGCTCGGGCTCCGCCCTGCAGGGCCTCTCCCAGAGGGACACCCTGAGCCTGCTGTCCCTACAGCCCTTCCAGACTGGCTTCCTCCTGCAGCCTGACGGCGGCGCCGCAACAGCCAGCGCCGCCTCATCGGGGGTCAAACCCGGAGAGGCAGCCGGGATCATGGAGCTGGCGGACATCCAGCAGATCCTTAAAGTGGCGAGTGCGGCGCCGAATCAGATGGGACTGACCCTCCCGCCTCTGGCCAAAGCTCCGGGATTTGCCGGAGGTCAAGGTGGGTGGAGCCGGATGTTCTTGTGTTTTCAGATTGCGTGGTCGGAACTACTTTGTTGTATAATCAATCAATCAGCTGATCAGTTTGTTTCTGGAAGACTCTGTGGATAAGTTGATTGGTGACTCCTGGCATCTTTCTCCTCTAGGTCAAGTCCAGAAGGCGATGCCTACATTGAAGCCCAAACCTCCCATCACCCCTCGCTCTAGCCTCACGGCGACGACTCCTCCCCCCCTCCAGAGCTCCCAGCAGGCCTCACTGGGCTGCATCAGCCCCAGCCTGCCGCCTCCCACCCCCACGCTCTTCAAAACACCTTCCTCATCCTCCTCATCCTCCTCCTCGGCTGGGAACGCAGGGCAGATGGACGCAGAGTGTATGGGCGACGCTCACGCGCCTTTGTCCGATTCTCCGCCGGCTGCCACCACAGCGGTACACGAGGAGGCGGGGCTCAGCGGGAGAAAGCCAGGAACCAAAGGGGGGAACAACGCCAACGCAGGCTCGGCCAAAGGCTCGTTCCCGTGCCGATTCTGCGATCAGGTGTTTGCCTTTTCCGGTGTCCTGCAGGCTCACATGCGCTTCCACCTCGGCATCCTTCCCCACCAGTGCAACATCTGTGACTATGTGGCACCGGACAAAGCCACGCTGATCCGACACCTGCGCACTCACAGCGGCGAGCGGCCCTACGTCTGCCGGGTCTGCCACTACCCCTTCACTGTCAAGGCAAACTGCGAACGCCACCTCAGGAAGAAGCACGCCAAGACCTCGAGGAAGGACATTGAGAAAAACATCAAGTACGTCACCTCCACCACCACAGTGAACCTCGCCGAGGCCATCACTGCAGCAAAAACTACCACCACCCAGGACACGGAGACGGGCTGCGCTGGCGCTGAGACTACATGCCGGTTCTGCGGCGAGGACCTGAAGACCTACCGGGCGCTGCAGATCCACCTGCGCACTCATAATGGCTGCCAGAGAAAGCCATTTGAGTGCCGACGTTGCGGCGCTGCATTCCTGGCCAAACGTAACTGCATCCACCACCTGCTCAAGCAGCACCCCGAGGTGCAGGAGAGGGAGATCGAAGAACATATCGCCACACTCCTTCCTGCCGGTACACCCGCCGCCACTGTCGCTACCGTCGCCTCTGCCAGAGCCGCTCCAGTGAATCAGATGGCGCTTAACGGACTCAGTCAGCCGCCGATTCAGGCGCTCCAAGCAGTAAAGGTGGAGGAGCTGGCTAGCGTGGTTTATCCTGAACTGGACCAGCCGCTGGACTTCTCCGCCAAAGGGCGTGGAACCGCCAGCCAGGCGGGGTCTCCTGGGGTCAAACTGGAGAGCGTCTCCCCCAGCTTCGACTGCTCCATCCTGGACCAGCCCATTGATCTGTCCATCCCCAGCAAGAGGCAGAGGCGGGAGGCCGCCGGCGAGAAGCGGGAGATCAAGATGGAGCAGAGCGGCAGCAGCATCGTGGAGCAGCAGCAAGCTTTCGCTCTGTCCAAGGAGGAGAAGGCGGCGAGCGCCCTGCCTCCTCTGCACCCTCACCCCCAGCTCGGCTGCTACCAGCTCCCCCCTGGATCCACCCCTCCCCCAGCCTCCCTCCCCACCCTCAACAACGCCACACGAGCCCAGCGCCTCAAACCCCTGCTCCCTAAACCGGCCTCCTCCACCACCTCCTCACCCTCCGCCGCCCACAAGGAGCTCCCTCCTCTGGCCTCCATCGCTCAGATCATCCACTCCGTCTCCGGAGCTCCGGACCTGCTGAAGAGAGACGCCGCATCGCTGGAGGTCAAACCCCAGGCGATGGTTGCTTCCTGTCAGGCTGACTCTGCTGCAGACGCCCCGGGACCCTCGGCTGCTCCGGAGACACAAAGTGACGACACGTCTGATGGCGCCTCCAGGTGTGTGAGCTTCATATATGACTAAATAATCATTTAAATAACTTTCTATAGCTGCAAACCCTGTTGACAAAAAACGACAATTACAGAAAGAAATGACTTTCAGTGTGAATATATAAAAAAATAAAAAATACAGCAAAAGGGAGTATTTTGTACACTTTTAAGTGTTAAGTCTTGAGAGTCTTTTAACCCCCAAATTTGTTCCTATTTTTGATTACTTTAGTGTCATTCCTGAATTCACCACCAGATGGCACCAAAGAAGATGTAATCAAATACCAAAACATACTTCAGCTCAGTGAAAGGTGTTATTTTGTCCAACAGAAAGCGGGCCAGGAAGAAGCCTGTTGCAGTGGGAGTGAAGGAAAAGGCCATGGTCGGCGGCGGCGGCATTGACCTCGAGTCCAGCGGTGAGTTTGCCAGCGTGGAGAAGATGCTCGCCACCACTGACGCTAACAAGTTCAGCACCTACCTGCAGACCGGTGCTGCAGACCTGGGCGCCAAGACAGGTAGGAGGGAAAAGACCGAGTGGATGATTGAACAGTGAAGTCAGGCTTAAACTCAAACTTCCTCCCTGTGAACAGACGACAGAGCCGGAGTGGGGGAGGAGAAGGAGGGAGGCGCGAGGGAGGAGGGGAAGCCAGTGGCGATGGCGGCGGCGGTGGCGCCGCAGTCCAAAGGGAAGAAGAACGCCTACTCCAACTCTGTCCAGAAGATGACCTGTCCCTTCTGTCCCCGAGTGTTCCCCTGGGCGAGCTCGCTGCAGAGACACATGCTGACTCACACCGGTAAAAAACAACCGCCGAAACAACACTGACATCACAAACGGGTCATTTATTCAGGTCAGACGCTCGCTAAACGTCGACTGGATGTCCCACTTCTCACCAAAACCCAGCGAGACTCAACCTGCTCTACTCGGGGGCCACTTTCTGCAGAATGACAGGAGTCCAGGGGCCAGTCGCACCCGTACACGTTTCTAGGATGATTCTTCGATGTTAGGAAGCTTTAGGATCTCAGGCCATTTCTAGGATTTTAACAAATTTCTCAGACTTTAGGATGTTTCTGTGATCTTAGGACACTTCAAGGATTTCAGGACGTTTTCCAGAATTTTAGAATAATTCAAGGAGTTTAGGACATTTTTAGGATTTTAGGACATTAGGGATGCTGTTTTTTGCACTCTGGCACCTTATTGACACTAAAAGTACAAAAACAACGGCGTCAATCACTTTGTTTTTTATTGTGATTTAGAACATTTTTTGGGGGGCCATCTGGCACCCTGTCAGGGGCCAGATTTGGCCGGCGGGTTTTATGTTGAGTATCACTCCCTTAATCTTTTGTCTTTCTTTAGGCCAGAAACCTTTCCCCTGTCCGAAGTGTGACGCCTTTTTCTCCACCAAATCCAACTGTGAGCGCCACCTGCTGAGGAAACATGGCGTGACACACCGAACGCTGCGACGCAACGGCGCCCTCGCCAAGAAAGACGGAGACGAGGGCTCGCACGAGAGCGCAGGTCAGAAACACACGTCTCAACTAAAAAGGTGTTCGCTGATCGATTGTGTATTATTGGTTGTATTGATAACGTCGTGTCTTACAGAGAGTCAGTCAGAGACGGAGCAGGTCGCACCTGAAGCACAAGACCTCAGCGGCGTCAACACCTCCACGGACACAGGCCCCGCCCCCACACCTGAGAGCCCCGCCCCCTCACAGGAGGCCTTATCAGTGCAGTCAAGCCCCGCCCACAAGTCAAGCAACGGTAAGTCATCGAAAAAAAAAAGTTTAATTAACAAAGGCTACTTTATTTAACTTTATTATGTTGAAATAGCTAATTTATTTAATATATTTGGAACTCTAGCTTGTTTAACTTTATTTATAACACTGCTTCATTTTAACAGTACTTCATTTAACTTTATTGTAACTTTGGTTTGTCTTAGTTTTTTATTTTAACAGTACTTTTTTTTAACTTAATTTGGGTAACAAAAGCTTTTTTATTTGTGTAACAGTATTTTTAACTTTTTAAAAATAACTAATTTACTCAATTTTATTGTAACTTTTTTATTTTACAGTACTTTATGTAACTTTATCATATAACAATTGAAAATTTATTTCACTTAATTGTAACTGTAGACTATTTAACTAAACAGTACCTCATTTAATTTTTTATAACAGTACTTTATTTAACTTTATTTTAACAGCACTTGTTTAACTCGAATGTATAGCAGTAGTTTTGACAGATGCTGGTTTGTGCTGCAGGTTGCAGTCCAGCTGCCAGCTGTGCAGAGCAGCAGGAGACAGAAACCACAGAGCAGCCAGACCAGCAGAGGACGCCAGAGACCAGAGCAGCGCCGGGGAAACAGCCTCCTCAGAGCAGCAGCACCAAGGTAACGAACGCTACCTGAGCCTCCGACAGGATGTTCAGAGCCGCTCAGAGAAAACAGGTTGCGCAGGTAACTGGAGGATGAGGTTACTGTTGCGACCCGTCAGGATTCGGATTTCGTCTCATGCAAGCTGCTCAGAAACGTGGTCATTTGTGGTCAGCGCACACAGAAAACCAGCTGAAGTGCGTTTAAAAACACAAATGAATAAAGATTGGACTAGACTTATATTTGAAGTTTTTCTTTTTTTAGCTAAAAAAAATAGTGTTATTAGAATATTATGCAAAAAAAGGGAAAATTGTCCATGAAAATATTTATTTAAAAAATGTTATTGAAAGAAATATAATAAAATATATAACATGAATACACATATATGTAATTTACTTTAAGCACTGTTTTTTTTTTGGCTTTTTTTTTCTCCTTATTTTCAGGTAAATTTCTTGTAACTGAGCAAATTAGTTTGATATCTTTGAAAATAAAAAAACATGGGAAAAAATCAAGGACCAACCCGGCTTGAAATGTCCCACAAATCACAAGAAATCAGTAAAATGACCTGAAAATGTTCAGCAAGCTTCTATATATATAATTTTGTTATATTACAAACAAATCATTCATATATTTTTAAATTTACTGCAATTTTTCAGGTAATTTTCTTTTATATTCTTGTTTTTAATTTTCTTTTTTTTGCTCATTTTTTAAGGTGATTTACTCGTAAGTTTTTACTATTTTTTTTGCACATTTTTGGGCCACGTCCTGCCGCTCGTCACCTTCTCCCCATTTTTAAAAAAAAATCAACAAAAAGACACATACAGCACACAATACAGAGGAGATGTTAAAAAAAAATCCCCTAAAACAATAATACTAATAATGAAGTATAATACCAAAGTTAAAAGCAAAACTGAGAGGAAGAACAATTAAACACAAACGAGAAAAACAAAGCAAAAGCAATGGGGAGAAAAAAGCTGATTATTTAAGATTACTTTAAAAAACTGGTTTAAGAGTAACTTCTCTGTCAAAACCCTGCAGACGTTTGAATGAATCTGATCCTGATGAATCATTCATCGAAATTGTGCCGGTTTGACCTCCGTGAATCGCTCCTGCAGGTGGAGAGCGCAGACGATGACGACTGCCACAGCAACAAAAGCCTGGACCTGAATTTCGGCAAAAAGCTCATCGACTTCAAGCTCTCCACATCCTCAGGCCCCGCTCAGGAAGAACAGGCCCCTCCGCCTGAACCTTCCTCCTCCTCCTCATCCTCCTCCACCCCATCATCCTCTACCTCTGCTCCACAAGTAGCAACAGAGAGCCAAGAGAAGGAGAAAAGTGCTTCCTCCTCCTCCTCCTCTTCCTCCTCCTCCTCTTCTAGCAGCCCCGCGGTGAAGCAGCAGCCGGAGTACAAACACGTCTGCCGAGTGTGTAAAAAGAGCTTCCGCTACGCCACCACCCTCGCTCGCCACGAGAGGGCGCATCTCTCCGAGGAGACGCCAGCCCCGGCGGTGGAGGAGAACCCGGCGGCGAAAGAGGAGGTGACGGAGAGCAACACCGCCAAACCGACAGAGGAGAAAGAGGAGGAGAAAGAGGAGGAGCAGAAGACGGACATGGAGGTGGAGGAGGCAGGAGGGAGGGGAGGTGAGAGCGAGGGAGGAGAGAGCGGGGAGTCGGAGGAGGAGGAGAAGGAGAAGGAGGAGAGGAGCGATGAAGAAGCATCAGAACCAAAGAGTTTAGAGGGAGGAGAGGCGTCAGGAAGACGAGTGGACAAGAGGAAGAAGATCTGTACCGTCTGCGGGAAAAGATTCTGGTCTCTGCAGGACCTGACCAGGCACACGAGGTCTCACACAGGTATCACATCTCACTTTTTAATTTTATTCATACAGTGTATCATCCAAACATTACTTAATTTTTTTTTTTTTTTCACTTTTTCTTTCTTAAATCTTTTTTATGCTACATTTTTATTTTACTGGGTTTTATTAACTTTATTGATTTATTTAGTTTAATAAAGTTTAATTAATTTAAGTTGTATTTTCATTTTTTATTTGTTGAAATGTTTTTTTGTTTTGTTTTTTGTTGCTGTATTTCATTATTTTCTCATGCCACTATTATTATGTTTTCTTTTTTTTCCCTTCTGAATTTTTAGTGAATTTATTTTTTATTTGAATATGTAAGTTGGTTTCAGTTGGGTTTTTTAAAATGATTGTTATTGTTTTTTTCTTTATTCCTATTATTTTAAGTATTTGGCACACACAGTGTCCTGTTGCTGTATTTATATAGATTATAGATTATTATAGATCATTATTTGTAGACTTATATGAAGTGTTTTTGAGCAAATATTTTCTTTTTCTTTGTTTGTACGTTGTACGTTCTGCGTATAAATCCCTCCTCCGTCTGTGCCCCTCCAGGCGAGCGGCCCTACCAGTGTCAAACCTGCGAGAGGACGTTCACCCTGAAGCACAGCCTGGTCCGCCACCAAAGGATCCATCTGAAGCCCCGCGGGGCCGACGGAGCGTCGGCCGCCAACGACGACGCCAGTGAGGACGGAGACTCCTGCACCCAGACCCCGCCTTCCACCTGCCCGCCCTCGGAGAACGAGAGCGAGTGCGGCAGCGGCGCCGCGGGGGGCAAGGAGCTGGAGGAGGAGGATGTGAAAGAGGAGGGCGAGGAGGGAGCGGAATCGGCCACGTTGGAGGAAAATAAACAAGCAGCTGCAGATTCAGAGCCGGAAACCGCCGACACTTCTGAAGAAAAATCTGAACTCTCTGCAGCGACGCAAAAGCCCTCCGCTGACACGAGCCCCAGCCAACAAGCTACTGACACAAAGACAACTACTAGCGACGACCTGAAATCGGCGCCAGACTCAAACCTCTCCAAAGACCCCTCTTCCTCGTCCTCCAGCTCTCCGCCGGAGGAGTCCGCGGCAGCTGCCCCAGCAGAGGGCTTCATCCAGGGCCTGCTGGAGATCCACGCCAAGCCACCTCTGGAGCACATCCTGCCCAACGGAGAGCCTCCTCTGGTGGGCGTAGACTGAGGAAAACCTCCCCCTCCCCGGCTGTCTAAACCAACGTCACCACAGTGCCATACGACGGAAAGATGCTACACCATTGATGATGATGCAAAAACCAGCCCGGAAAACTTTTTTTGATAGAAAGACGAAAACCTCGTTTTCTTGAAGTGCCTTACTACTAGTCCTACTTCTAAGAGATGTTTTTTGCTATATCTTTATCTGCATTATTACGGAGGATGGATCTAATTTTTATAGCTTTTTATGATGACAATGATTTGCATTACTATTTTTTGTGAGGGGAATCTATATTTCAGCAATAAAAAGAATAAAGTTATGATTTATTATTGTTCTAGATTCTGTTTGAGAATTAATGATCAACTTAGGAGACGCAGAGGGACAGACAAAGACTGAGACGGACTGTCTGCGTTTATTCTTCTGTATTTAAATCACAGCCGGGCTCCGGCCACACAACAAGAGACTGAACAATTTTAAGATTTGAACCAGCTTCGGATTTGAGTTCGAACTAGTCAGGGTGGGGAGCTTTTCTTGTCCACCAGCCACAGCGGCTTCACAAAATTAACTAGCCACTCTCGTGGATAGAATCAAACCTGGAGAGGTCGGTTGGCCAACGTGGCTGGTCGATTCACCAGCAAAATGACCACCGGTGGCTGGTGGTCGTCTCTCACTGTGCGACGACGGAAGCTTTTTGTAACTGGAAAACGCAGGAAAGGTCAACGCTTTGTCGTCCTTTTGGCTCACTTCTGGCTGGCTCGCACAAACATTCACGAACATGTCAAAGTCACATCACATTTCTGTGTGAAAAAGACTCTCGAAAGGGCGGAAATAGTGTTGATCAGTCTGTTTTTGTTTTGTTTTTTAAAAACCCATCACACTATTGATCCCTCAAAGCCACCTGTGAGTTGGTTTGTGTGTTAATAATTTCTCATTCATAATCATTCTCAGTTGATTCCATGTGTGTACAGAGAGTTGAACATGTGGCACGTGATGCTAGAGTATTTTCTTTCTTTTTTTTTGGCGTGTGTGCGATTATCAGTGACATTTAGGTGTAGGGAGGGGAATTCTTGTGTTTTGTGGATTTTTTTTTTTTTTTATAACTGAACAAATCAAAGTTTTCGTTGCGTGTGTAAGAATGTGTGTGACTCCCACCTGTCTCTCATCATTGCCCCCTAGTGTTCATTTAGGGTTTATTACAGGCATGCTAACGTACATTGCCGCTAACATGTTACCCAGGTTCAGTTTACCTCAACTTTTGCTTTTAACTGCAACCATTAAAACAACACGTGCAGCTCTGTAGGCAACCCTTTAAATCCAACGTCTTCCTAATCAGGGCTAGTAAGGCTAATTCTTTGCTAGCTTGGTTTCCACTGTGGGCCATATCAGAGCTAGCTGAGGCTAACTCATTAGCCTGGCTTCAAACACAGGCTAACATGTCTAAGTTGTTAAAGACTTGGCTTGCACAATGACTAACTTAGCAGCTAACCAAGGCTAACTCAGTATCAATAATGTAAAATAGAAAAAGCAAGGGCTGAATCATTGCTATCCTGGTCTGTGAGTTTAGCCTTAACACACACTCACACAAGTAAAATTTACCAGCTTATAAAAGGACTAAAACCAAACTCAAGCTAACTAGGGTTAAGCTACAAAACTGCAGATGCCTTAACTTTGTTAATTTCTATGAAGCAGCCAGTTAGCCCAGCTCATCCTTACCACGGGCTCAAAGTAGAGGCTGGCTGACGGCATTTTACAAGTTAATCAAGCTAGCAATGTATTAGCTTGGTTAACTAGCTTAGAATTGTCAGTTAGTTCAAGGTAGCTTTAACCATCAGCCAGAGCATTGGTAAGTTGGCCCTAAGACATCAACTAAAGGGTATAAATACATCTTAGCAAGGGCTAACAAATCAAATCAGGCAAGCTTATCAAGCTAACATATTGCTATGTTAGGTAAACTGCATTTCTATCTCATAGCAGGTCTAGCTAGTCTCTTTCCAGTATTATCTCAGTTTCTTGAGTTGGCCTTGGACCGGGTTAGTACCGTTTCCCCGTATTTAGCCCCTGTGCGAAAGTCACTTTGACGACTTGTTGCTCTTTCCTGCCTTTCCAGAGACAAAAAGGGCTAAAAAAAAAACCTTTTCTACATGACATTTACTTACGCTTTTTTAAGAAAAGATTAAACTTAAGGGTTGGACAGGCCCACCTTAAGACATGTTTATGGATTTGATGGTAGAGACAATCAGCTAAAATGTTTTCGAATGGAAAATAGATGAATTTTTTAAAAAGTAAACCCCTCAGTTGAATCTCAGTATGATCTCCAGAAAGAGCTAAGTGACAGGGTGAAAGGGATGGATGGATGAAAGACTGGAAGGACAGATGGAAGGATGGATGGATGGGTAGGTTGGGAGGGGGGGTGTACCTAAACTGTATTACCCTGCTGCACACACAAATAAACACAAGTTAAAGGGCTAATTTCACCCCCTCGCACAAACCCAACCGGACATTTCCACAACAGAAAACGGCGGTGACTTTCAGATCGAGTATCCTGATATCACGACCAGAGGGGACGGGTAGTGTGAATGTGCATTTTCTTTGTCGTGTGAAGATGAATATAGCTAATTTTTCTTCTTGTACATTTTCGTCTCTGTTGTTTTTGTTTTTTTTTTATATCAAGCAACCTCATAATCAAAAACGAATTGAACCTCAGCGGCTCATAACGGAACTGTAAGGCAGCGACGGTCACGTCACTCAGTCAGTCAAACGACGAGAAATATTGAACAACCACAACTGGACTGATTGACTGATTGACTGGACGCTCCCGTGAACTGGCACTAACAACTTCCAAACTACTACTACTACTACTTCTACTACTAGTACTACTACAGTGGAATACCGCGACACAATAAAGAGAGAAGAGAGGGAGAGAGTTTCCACCGGTTTAAGTTTCGAGTCCCAGCACTTAATTCCTCTGTTTCCCCAAGTATAGAGCCACGGTCTCACAAAAATCACCTTGGAAAACATCCAAAGCCTTTTGTTTCAGTCGAAAGTGGACAAAAGAATATCAGTTTTATTGCTTAAACACTTCCTTGCTCCATCTTGCCTTGTGCAAAGCTGTGCAAAAAATTCATAAAAGTTACAGAGAAACTGAAAACTCTGAATCAATCCCAAAATTTCCTCATAACTAACCAATTTGAAGTTTGGAAAATCCTCTCAATATTTAATTTTTGTTTTTTTTTTGTTTGTTTTTTAAAGATGTTGTGCCTCGTAAAATAATTGTCGTTAGAGGCTTCCTGGCTACTTGCTGTTATCCGTTAGCTTGGATGCTAATACATTCACACAGATAACTTAAGAAAGCATGTTTTTGTATTTACCATTGATTTTTGGTGGGGTTCTTTTGCAGATAAGTTTATCGCTACACAAAATCCTTTTTTGTTTTGACTTTTAAAGTAGCCTACCAGGAACGTGCTAGAACTTGTCCGTCACAATCATTGTCCAAATACCTATCCTACTGTTCCGTTAGCTTGTTGCTAACGGGAGAAAACACTTACACAGTTTACTTAAAGGTTGTTTTTTTTCAAACTATTGATTTCCATTGTCGTGTTTGCAGACCAGTTTATAGCTACTTACATTTTTTTAATGAAAAAGTAACCTGCCAGGAACATGTGGGAGCGATTCAGTCTCGCTGTTATTTGTTAGTGTGGTTGCTAACGTGACAATAGAGCTTAAAGAGCTTGCTTAAGAAAGGTTGTTTTTTCTGACCATTGATAGCTACTAAAAATAAAAGTAGATGATCTGTATAGCTAATAACAAAACATTCAAATTTACATTTAATTTTTCATTCTTGCTGCTTGTCCAAATCCACCAAAGTTGAACCGGACATGATCAAAGTTGCGCAGATATATTCGAGTGATTACACTAATTACAGCAAATTTATTAGAATTTATTTCTTTTGCAGCATAATCTACATGTAAAATTAAAGCTTAATCACAATATCCAAAATAAAATTTGTTCCCAACGCTGACATCTGCTGTTGGAAGCAGTCTAGTACTACATGAGTAAATGGCCCTCACGCAAAGAAATTATTTTATATTATTAATTATGAGGTACAAATTTTGTATTAAATTGAAATTATGAGTTATTAATTTAGACTTTTGACATTTGTTTTAAATTGTTCATATCCGTTCAGAAACTCTCTCTTTCTCTCTCTTGACTTTTTTTTTTCTGTGCATCCTTCTCCTTTGTTAATGTGTGTAAGGGTGTGTGTGTGTGTGTGTGTGTGTGTGTGTGTGTGTGCACGGCCATATGAATACTGGACTTCCATTGGAATGCACGTGGACTGTTTTTAAATGTATTTATTTGGAGCCCAGGTGTGTGTTTGTATATGTGTGGGTGCGAGGTAGTTTCTACAATGACTTGAGAAGAAGCCATGTATTAAAAATATCACATTTATGCTGCAGAACTGTTTTGAGGAACTGATGGTTTATGTTGTGGACTAACCGGCTTGCCGTAGGGCGCGGCGTGCCGGGGAGCGAATCGGACTAGCAATAAGAATCCCTCTGAATCCAAAAAGCTTTATATAGATCTCCTGTATATGAGAACAGACTGTCTGGGTCTCTTGGTTCTGTTGTTGTTTATTTCTAGTTTGGCTGAGAAATGATTTTTGTTGTGTTTATTTTTTTTCTTCTATGACATATAAATGCGTATAAAACTGTGAAAATCCATTGCGTTCAGTTAAAGGGTGAGTTTTTAGGTTAGTTTTTTTTTTTTTTTGCATGTTAATCTAATTTCAATTATGGATGATTTCTCCTTTCTCCATCTCTTCTCGCGCTACACACACACACACACACACATATATATACTCGCTCTCAGGGTCTTTCACAAATCATTATTCAAAATATTTCATGTTCTTATTTCCTGAGTTGCAACTCTTTCCAAGTCCTGATTATTTTGTCTTTTTTTTTTTTTTTTTAAATAATGATTCAGAACTGTCAATCACTACATTTAGCACTTGACTGTGAACTCGTCATAACCTAACACAACGGATAAAAAGATGTCATTTCAGTTTTGGTGTTTTATCGCCAAAATATTGACTTTTTTTGTTCCGTTCTCCCCTCACACTCGCACATTTGAAAACGTTTCCTATCTTGGTTAACACTCAGTGTCACATCCTGTCCGGGTCAGAGGTCAAAGGGAATGTCGGAGAGGAGATTTAAACACATCCCTCCTCTTTACACCAACACACGCAGATGCTGGACCTCAATCAGAAAGCATTAACACGGGCAAAACTTCCCTCCGCCCCTCATCGTCCTCTCCTCCTCCTGCTGTTTGTAAAACATGACAGTGTTTCGCAAAGTCAAGAGATGTAAACCTGTTCTGTATTCAACCCAATAAGAAAAAGCAATAAAGATTATATTAAGGAAAGGTGTGTGAATCAAATGCAGCCCATACTTTTGTCTTTTTTTTTACATTGTTATGAACACCACTGCGGCCTTAAAATGCATTCATTCAGGTATCTCTAGGAGTTAAAGTAGACTGCAACCATAAAAAAATGTAACTGATTTTTAGACAAATTTGCTTTTCTGATTTTATTTTAGACAGATTGAGTCAGCATGTCTTCATGTCCTTAAAATTTGTCAATTTCACAAATATTAGTCCTTAAAATGCATTAAATAGACTTAACCTAGATCGACATCACCCAGATGTCTTGCACTAGTATTTAACCCTTTCATAACTGAGCAAATTGGTTCAAATTGTCTCTTAAGCGTAAAAAAAAACCCCAAATTGTACAAAGGTGTACAAATCTTTTAATTTTCTGGAAAGATTTTCAGTGGACTTATTTTGTTATGCTAGTAGGCTACAATACCTAAGTTTTATATTTTTTTTTAATTACATGCTTTACTGTGAAAATGTTATAATTTTTTTAAAAAATTACGATACTATGACTTAAAAAAAAAGAACAACATAGTATACTATGATATTTTTATGATTTTTTGAACAACATGCTATACTATGATAATTAAATGTATATATATATATATATATAATATATATATATATATATATATATATATATATCGACTTACTGTGATTTTTTTATTTTATTTTTATAAACAACCCTATACAATGATATTTAAATGATTTTTTTAACATGCACTACACCATGAATTACTACACGTACTATGAGAAGTTTAATTATTTGACACATTAATTTCATCATTTTTAAAAAATAACAAATTCCTTGGCGTCCTTGTATCAGTGGAATATCGGCATGCATAAATATCGCAATATAGCATATCGATGTTTTCCCCACCCTTTAAAACAATTTTCTGTGCTCTCTTTTCGGAGTACGATCGTCATGAACGCATCAAAGTCGGATGAACGACTTCCCGGTAATCCTATAAACGCACCATTTTTCACCTGCGGTCCACAGCGGCAGGTGGCAGTAACGCACCGAAAGTTACCTTCCGCAGGTAAAACAGGAAGCACTTTGTTGACCGGAAACAGGAAAAAAAACAAACATGGCTTTTTGTCGGAGTGAGCTGCCCGGGCGCGCAGCAGCGCGGCGGCGGTCGCAGTAGTAGTATTTGTGCTGTTGTCTTCTGAACTCCAATACGGTGAGTTGTAAACAAGTTTTACTTTGTGAATGACGTACTTTACCCCACTATTACAAAGTTATGGGTTTTCTTCACGCTGTGACATGTTGTGATTTCGTTTGAAGCGACTCTCGTTGCTGGCTGCGCGGCTTGTCTGACCAGCTTCAGGTACGTTTTTGCATGATTTGTGGTGGTTTACTTGATGGTCGCTGTAGCTGGTTTAAGTTTAATACGAGTGTGAAGTACGAAATGTCCATGAATCAGTTCAGCCTGTTTTCATAGGATATGCATGGAGTGATTTTTTTTTGTAATATGATCAAAACAGTGTCTGCAAAATGACCATCAAAGACCCCTTTGGCATGACCAGCATTACATACGCAGGTTGACTGGTGACCCGCCCAGCTAAACCATCATAAACCAGCAACCATAAACTGGGCCAAGACCACCTAAGACCATCTTCAACCAGCTAAAACCACGCAGAACCAGCTGCCAGCATGAGCAGGTTTTCAGCTGTCTTTTTTTTCCAGCGCAGATTTTTTTATGAACGAACTACACTATGACATTTTAAAGTGTTTTTGGATTATATACTTACTATGGAAAAATACTACTTAAGAATTTTATCTTTGTTTTGGGATGTCATACTATACTTTGACGATTTTGTGTTTTGTTAACAAAAAAATATATGACTTTTTAATGATATAATAAACAACATGCTGCACTATGAATTTCTGTGATATTTCAAGCAACATACTACACTATGACATTTTAACAGTGTTTTAAGCCGCATACTGTACTGTGAAGTTTTTATGATTTTGGAGGACATAATATACTATGATGTTTTTGTCATGATATTGGGAGACATAGTCCCTGATTTCGGACGACATGCTATTTTTCATGATTTCGGATGTCATACAAAACTATGACTTTTTGTCATTATGTTTGAAGATATAGACCGACTATACTATGACATTTTTTCATGATTTTGATACATTAATACATGTAGAAATACATGGCGTTTTTTTCTCATAATTTCAAACAACATTTAACTGTGGCATTTTTTTTCACTATTTTGTCAACATTTTATTATGAGTTTTTTTTTTTACTTTTTTCCACATGGTATACTATGACCCAACTCTACAGGCCATAATAAGTCTTTTGCAGTGATTTTTGGGCATGTCAAAATTTGACTTTTTTCACCATACTACACTATGAGGTCTTAAATTATGAGGTTTTTGGCCTTTTTCATCTTTATTTCCACTTTGCATACTATGGCGTGTCTCTACAAGGTATAAAAAGGCATTTTCAGACATTTTTTTGATGGGTCAAACTTTGATGATTTTGGCCATACAATACTAATGGCACTTTGGGCCATTTTTTCAAGATTCAAAATTATGAGGTTTTTGGCCTTTTTTGTCTCAACATTGTATGCCATGACTACTCTCTACGGTCTAAAATAAAATGTTTTCAGACATTTTTGAACATGTCACAATTTGACGTTTTTGGCCATACAACACTAAATAGTACTTTGGGCCATTTTTTCAACATTCTAAGTTATGATGTTTTTAGCCTTTTTTGGCCTTTATTTTCACTTTATATACTATAAAACGTCTCTACAAGGTGTAATAAGACATTTTAAGCCTATTTTTTTATGTGTTCAAATTTGACATTTTTCGCCATACTATACTATTGGTGTTTTTGGCCGTGTTTTTGACATTCTAAAATATTAGGTTTTTGACCTTTATTTCCAGTTGTTAAACTATGACACATCTCTCCTATATAGCTATAGCAAAATATAATTATATATATTATATTTAGCTATAATAAGGTGTTTTCAGCCATTTTTTGACATACCAAAATTTGACATTTTTGGCCGTGTTATAAAATACTGAAATAATGACCAAAAAAGGCCAAAAACATCATAATTTAGAATGTCAAAAACTAACAAAACAACACCATTAATGTAATATGCCAAAAAATGTCAAACATGTCAAATGTTTACCTGTCAAAGAAATGTCCAAAAAAGCGTCTTTTTATACCTTGTAGAGACACGTCATAGCATACAAAGTGGAAATGAAGGCCAAAGAAGGCCGAAACCCCCATAATTTGGAGTGTCAAAAGAACGGCTAAAAACATCAATAGTATACTATGGCCAAAAATGTCAAATTTTGACCTGTCAAAGAAATGGCTGAAAACAGTTGAAAGCCTCCTGAAATATCATGCCAAGACTCGCCATAGCAAAGAAAGTTGCAAAAATGGCCCAAAACACTAAAATATAGCATGTCGAAAAAATGACTCAAAATCCAAGGCTATAGTAAGGCAAAAACGTAAAAATTTGACCCCTCCCAAAAACAGGTGAAAACAGTTGGAAACCACCTAAAATAGCATGCTAAGACGCCATAGCGAAGAAAGTTGCAAAAATGGTCCAAAACACGAAAATGTTGCATGTCGAAAAAATGAGCCAAAATCCAAGGCTATAGTAAGGCAAAAATATAAAAAATTGACCCATCCCAAAAACGTCTAAAAACAGTTGCAAACCACCTAAAATACCTTGCTAACACACGCCATAGTGAAGAAAGTTGCAAAAGGGCCTAAAACGCCAAAAAGTAGCATGTCGAAAAAGTGAACCAAAATCCAAGGCTATAATAAGGCAAAATGTCAAAATTTGACCCAACCCAAAAACTGCTGAAAACCATTGCAAACCACCTTAAATAGCGTGCCAAGACACACCATAGCAAAGAAAGTTGCATAAACGGCCTAAAACATCAAATATGTAGCATGTCGAAAAAATGACCCAAAATCCAAGGCTATAGTAAGGCAAAAATGTCAAAATTTGACCCATCCCAAAAACTGCTGAAATCTGTTGCAAACCACCTAAAATTGCTTGCTAACACACGCCATAGCGAAGAAAGTTGCAAAAAGGGCCTAAAACACCAAAAAAGTAGCATGTTGAAAAAATGACTCAAAATCCAAGGCTATAGTAAGGCAAAAACGTAAAAATTTGACCCCTCCCAAAAACAGCTGAAAACAGTTGGAAACCACCTAAAATAGCATGCTAAGACGCCATAGCGAACAAAGTTGCAAAAATGGTCCAAAACACGAAAATGTTGCATGTCGAAAAAAAGCCAAAATCCAAGGCTATAGTAAGGCAAAAATATAAAAAATTGACCCATCCCAAAAACAGCTGAAAACTGTTGCAAACCACCTAAAATACCTTGCTAACACACGCCATAGCGAAGAAAGTTGCAAAAGGGACGAAAACACCCAAAACAAGCATGTTGAAAAAATGACCAAAAATCCAAGGCTATAGTAAGGCAAAAATGTCAAAATTTAACCCAAACCAAAAACAGCTGAAAACTG
>NC_056483.1:107981-122981 GCF_008729295.1 Plectropomus leopardus
GGTGATTTAAAATTTATTTTGTGTGTGTGTGTGTAAAGAAATTACTGGTGATTTGTATTTCTTTAAACTTTTTTTTTTTTCAATTTTTGGCTATTTTTCATGAAAAGAGATTTTTCTTTATCTTTAATTTAAAAAAAATGGTGATCATTGCTGGATTGTACGGCGGTGCTTGAACACACCACGTGTTATTGAACTGGTTTGTGAAACAAAATTTCATGACTTTTCAAAAACTTTCAAGGTATATTAAATTTTCCAAAACTTTTCCAGGTTTTTCAATAACATAAAAAAGAAACTGCGGTTTCGTGCATGCACGTGATAAAACACTGAAACACTCACAGACTTCGGTTTTCCCTTCGGCTGTGCGCGCTCTCGCGAGGTGCGCGCACGTCTCGGCCCCGCGCAGAGCGTGTGAACGTGTCCGCTTTACACGCCAGTTTCACGCCGGAAGCGCGCGTCATCACGGCGGCCACACAGGAGACACGTGGCGGGTCGCCAGCGCGCGTGACGGTTTGACCGCGACGGACTTTCAGGTAAAAACAAGCAAAGAAAAATATCGTTTTTAGGGTTTTCTACAGTTTGCTCTGAAGCATCACGTGACCGGATCACCGCGGTCACTAACGGAAACACCCGCTTTTCTCTTCACACCTGTTCGTCTCCAGCACAAACAGCAAACATGAATGCATTCACACGGTGGAGAAACCGAAGAGCTGTGGAGAGATGAACAGCTGAAGGAGTCAGCGGTGGAGAGAAACCGTGTGGTTGTTTCCTGTGTGGGAAGAAATTCAGAAGCTTTGATGCCTTCAAACATCAATGCTTTCACACGGGAACAAAATGAGTTGTCAACACCGTGTGAAGAAGTTTGTCTGTGAGCGCGCTTTCAAGAGTCAGTACCGCACTCGAACATTTAAGAAACCGTTGTCTCCTGTGTGGGAAGAAATTCAACAGCTTGGAGCACTAAAGCATCATGGGAGCATTCACACGGGAGAAACCACACGGCAGCATCACACTGACGCTTGTGTCTGCAGAGAATCTCACCCGAGTTTCCTTTAGTTTGACACCAAAAGGATTTGCTCTTGTAGCTGAAGTGAAATCATCTGTTAATTTTTAGGTGCGGTCATGAACGTCCGGTGCGAATGCTGAACTCTAAAAATATTTCACGATGACTCATCTTTTTAAACCACATCTTTGGATTTTAGCTGACACAAAAACTCTGTTGACATTTTCACATATTGTGGTTACGGAGGTTACATTTTCAGTTTGTGAGAATTGCAGAAAAACCTACGCTCCGATTTTTATGACATTTTGGTGGAGGGATGCAGCACGTTTTTTTTTTTTTGTCACATTTCAAGCTTTCACCTAAAATCCCTCTTGTGACTAAACTCATTCTGTTTGACTCGGTGATTCTTCACATCACTGAAGGTAAAATTATGTTTCAGTGTGACGTTAAACTCAGTCTGCAGAGTCTAAAACTCTCTGCCGATGAAGAACGACAAAGCAATTGACTAAAGTCGACCACATATTTTTACAACTTTTGCATCACATTTTACCTCAGTTGCATTTACTTGTTGTTTGTTTTGTGAATATGTCTGATAATTATTTTGTGACCTTTCCTGAACTGGAGCGTTTGCCGTACTTTAACGAGTGAAGGTTGATTGCCGTCAATATCTGTAAATGCGAAGTTTATCAGCGATGCTACGTACGCCGAAGATATCCAGATCCTAACATCCGGTGATTCAACTAAATATCCCAAAGCACAAAATTCAAACAACAGGCAAAGAAAAAGTACATTAAGAGCTTTCTCCAAAAAATCTGTAAGCAGCAAATCTTTTCCAGGCCTTGAACCGAATTCCTGATCTCATAGCTTTTGTGATAAGTGAGCGTTACGTTGAAGGGTTGTGTTTTTATATCGGTCACACAAAACAACACACACAGAAAGTGTTTGATAAAAAACCTGTTTCTTATCGTAGTCGGGTTTATTTATTGTACATGATCACAGCGGTGCTAAAAGATACAGGAGAGGGAGTTTGGGGGTCAGAGGTCAGAGGTGAGGGTTTAGAAGTAGTTGACGACCCTGCGGATGGACTGGATGTTGGGGTTCTGGGCCTGCCACTCGTTGTGGCTGCAGTAGTCTCCACGCTCCACGATGTACATGCGGCCGCGGAAGTTTGGCTCCTCGTACATCACCCAGCTGGAGATGGACAGAAGAAAAACAGACGGATGGATTAACAACCGGTAACAGTCCTTTTTTATTATTCACTGTTTTTTTAATTAATCAATTATTTGTTTCAAATGTTAAATGTCAAAAAATAGTGAAAATGCCCATCACAGTTTCCAGCAAAGGTAAGCTACTAAGATATCATTTTGTCCATTATGTATGATATTTCTGTGGGTTTTTGTCTGTATTTCTGTGTTAAACTCACGCTCCGTCTCCGTAGACCTTGACGGAGTTGATGCAGTTCTTGGACAGACCGCGGCTCTGCAGGAAGGGACAGTCGTCACAGATCTCCACACACTGACCGGAGAAGTTACAGGCCTCGAACAGCTCAATGCGGTAGTGCTCTCCGTGCTGAACGAAAGGACAGAAAGGTAGGAAGAACGTTTTTTTTAAGAAACAGAAATGTTGCTTTTGTTGAGGAGAAACATTTCACCTCAGTTATTGGACACAGAAAAGTTTTTGATTGCCCTCCCATTGACTCCAAAATTCCAAAATATTCCAAAAAACAGATTTATCAAACAAAAAAAAACAAACTCCAGACACGAGTGAAGTTACTGATTCTGCCAAAAATGACTGAGAGAGCCCGAGGCATTATGGAGCTAAATCTAATAATGATCATAATAAACAGTTAAAACCAGCACAGGCTGTTAAAATGTGAACGCTATGAGGGATCCAGACCTGGACCAGTCTCTGACACCTGTATTAAAGATAACAAACAGGTTTTAAAAAAATATACACCGAGTTTGGTGATGTTTGGACAATCGGTCATTGATTTGTGGACAAATTTTGCAAAGGCCAATGCACTTGTTTGAAACTGGTGGCGCCCCCTATTGAGCGATTTCAAAAATAATTTCATACACATGAATCAACATTATTATTTAACACATCCTGCAAGTTTTGTAATTATTGGACAAAACTTTTAATTTATAGTCTGATTTGTGTTAATGCCTCGCCCATTTTTGGGATAAGTGGTGCCCCCTAGTGGTCCATCTGAAACTTTTTAGTTTACAGTTTATGTTTCAGGTATTTAAGTGGACATTTCCTTCAAGTTTTTGATGATCGGCCATCCAGTGATTGGATGTTAATATCTCTTGTGCAGGGTTTATACTGTCTTAAAAAGTTTGGACGTCTCAAAAAAGAAAGGCCCGAGAAGTCTTAAATGTTAGATGTGTTGTGGTGCTGGAGGAAAGGTCATTGGAGATGCCATCAGCATTAGGGATTATCCTCTGGGGACCTTGAATGTCCACTATGTCATGGAGCTAAAATGTCCATCACAGGGAAATTTGGTGCTGGTGGTGATGGAGGTTGAATATGAAATCTGATGAACCCAGTGGGAGTTGTTTACCATGCGGATGGGCTTGCAGGATCCCATGTGGTCGTTGTGGGAGTTCCACCTCTGGAATTCGGGATACTCTCCGTGCTCCAGGATGTACTGCTGGCCCTTGAAGTCGGGGTGGTCGAAGCAGATCCAGGCACCGCTCTCCACACGGATGGAGTTCACCCTGAAAAGAAACAAAGTACATTAGGCACCAGAGAGGACGCACCTTAAAGTCCCAAAAAGTTGCCTGTTAATTTCTCCTTTCGCCCGTCAAACGGATAACGCAAAGCTTTATTGATAAGCAGTAAATTTAATGAACATGTAGCCAGTATCTGTCGGGATTCTCTGGACTGAAGCCTCCCAGTTCTCTCAAGTCAGAAATTCAAAGTTAACTAAGTACTAGAGTTCGAAGGTAAAAACTCAGTTACCTGTTCATGAAGCCGCGGTCCTGGAAGTTATCACAGTCTCCCCGGACCTCCAGCTTCCTGCCGGTGAAGCATTTCCCCTCATAGAAGGTGATCTGGAATAAAGAAATAAATCCTAATTAACCAGGGTCATCATCAGTCTATTTTCAGGACGATTTGCCTGGAAAACCTCTGACTGGAGGCGCCCAGGAGGATCCTGACCAGATGTTAACCACATCAACTGGTCTCTTTGGGGGAGCAGCAGCTCTACTCAGAGCTCCTTCTGGATGCTCGAGCTCCTCATCACATCCCAAACACCCTGCGGAGGGAACTCATTTTGGTTGCTTGTATCGGCGATCTCATTCTTTCGGTCACTACCCAGAGCTCAGGACCACAGGTGAGGGTCGGGACGAAAATGGACCGGTATATCTAAAGCTTTGTCTTCTGGGTCAGGTTCTCCTTCACCACAACAATACGGTGAAGCGCACTCATCACTGGAGACGTCGTGACAAACCGCCGATCCATCTCACGCTCCGTTCTGCCTTCACTGACAACAAGACCCCGAGATACTTGAACTCCCTCCAACCAAGAGGGGACGATCTACAGTTTTCTGGCAGAGAACCATGGCCTCAGATTTGGAGGTGCTGACTCTCATCTAGACCACTTTGCGTTAAAAACCACCCCAGTGCATGCTGGGAGGTTATGGTGTGATGAAGCCAACAGAACCATATCATCCACAAAGATGCAATTCTTTGGTCGCCAAACTGGTCTCCTTCTGCACATTACGATCCCGTCCATGAATATCACAAACAGATTCAGAGACAAGGGACAACCCTGATGGAGGAACAACACTCACCGAGTGAGAGTTAGTAAATGTTTATTTTTGCTGTAAAATTTGGCATTTAACCTGAGACTCAGTCTCAAGTGGACATTAGAGGAACTGCAGTTTTTGGCACTTCAGTGTTTTAATTTTTTAGCCTTGGGCACGGCTGCTTGGCAGTGGTGAAGTATTTGCATCACGCCTAAATATGATGATACAGTAAAACTGGGGAGTGCTGATGAACCAAAATACTGTTATCAGTTGAATATTTCTCGCCAGCCGGTTGCCGTTTTTTCAAACAGACGAGTTTGCATGACATCACCCTCCAGCGGGAGCATTTATCGGTGCGGCACGGCATGGTTTCTCTGTTTTCTCTGATCATGTGGCATTAATTTTAAAAGTATTTGCATACTTACTGACAAATAATTTGAAAAAGTTTACAGGAAATGAATGAAAGGGTGAATGAGGAGGTGCATCTGTTTTCAGACGGCGGTTTCTACGTGACTGAATGTTTGTGTTGTAATATCTGTTATCAACATCTTAAATCTAATATTCCCCATATCCTAATTACAATAAGCTCAAACTAATAAAAGTTAAATGAGCAAACCCACTTCTGTAAACCGAATGCAACCAAACTAAGTCTAAAACAAAAAATTAAAAATGAAATAACAATAAAAACTTAAGTAAAAACAGTCAAAACTATTTAAATATTAGCTGATGTTCTGTATTAAATCCCAAATAATCAGCTTCAGCAGGTCCTGAATCCTGATAGAGAATAAAATATGAGAATCAGTGAAACTATTCATCAAATTAAATTATTTTAATTTGTTTTTTGTGTCTAATAAACAATATTTCTCCAAGGTTTGTCTGAGTGGGGACAGAAAAAAAACTCCAAACTCCCCTAAAAATGTTAATCAATTTAAATGCAGATGTCATGTACGGTCTGCAGCAGATAAAACACTTTAACCCTTTGAAACCTGAACAAACGGGCTTGATTTAATTCAAAAACGCCCAAATTACCCAAAAATTAGCCAGAAACTAGTTAAAAGTACGAGAAGAAAACTGCCTGGAAATTTATAAAAACAAACAAAAGTTAAACAAGACCTGAAAAAAAGGCATAAAAAATGGAAAAATTCTCTAAAATCATTTCTTCGTTACTCAATGAATATCACGTTAATGCACGAAATTCTGAACGAAATTTGAACGTCTGGACTGTTAATTTAAATTCATCAGGCGCCTAAAAGTTTTAGAGAGTGCAGTTTGTGAGGACGTGAATCTAAAACCTAAAACAAAGAAACAAAAACCTGGTGATTTCCTTAAATGACGTGTTTTACCGTAGGATCTCTGATGATCCACCGAGCGGTAAACCTCCTCACTGAAAATCGGATGTTTTTTCACCGGCGTCGAGCAGCTGCCGTGTTACTCACCTTTCCAGAGTACTGCGACATTTTCTCGCCCGCTGGATGTCGTCCAACCTGGCCCACAACCACACACACAGTGTAACAGAGAAAAAGTTGGACACCCCAATATATACGGCAGGGGGGCGAGCGAGGGGCGAGGGACCGGCCGAGAGGACAAAAGACCCGGGTTTAAAGGTTTCTGCTGACTCGGCGCTTTCCCTTCATCCTGATGTGTCTGCTGATTCTGCTGTGTGTGTGTGTGTGTGTGTGTGTGTGTGTGTGTGTGTGTGTGGACTCAATAAAATGTGCTGGGCCTGAGCTTTGCGGGGTCAATGATATTGCACATGCCACGCTTCTATAGAGACGGACGGTGAAAGGACACACACACCACACACACACACACACACACACACACACAGATGGTGTTACAGTCAAAACAAACGAAAACCTTCAAATAACAAACAGATGAACTTTCTTTAAAGCTTTTTTTTATTCAACCCGACTGACAGAACCTGAAATAAAAAAAAAAAAAAGAAATAATAAAAAACAAAAATAAAAAAAGGGAAAAAATTTTTTAAAAAGTGTGTTGGAGAAAAAAAAAACCCAGTGTTGGAGTAAACTGTAGTGATGACAGTTTTCAGAGTACTTAGACAAAGAACAGTGACGATGCCGGCCTTTACGGCAGATTAAGGATGCATACTTTGAATGCATACCACTGAAAGAAGTGATAAAAAATCTCTCTCTATACCTATAAACATACATACATATATATGTATATGTATGTATATATATATATATATATATATGTACATATAATTGTATATATATATTCCTTTAGTTAAATCTGATCGGTTTCAGTCATGCCACAATATCGTGTTTAAACAGCCAGGTGTCATTAAGTTGGCAGTCTTCCTGTCGGCATGGAAACAGTAACAGCGTACAGCAGTCGGCTGTGGATGCTCAGCGAACAGCAACAGCAGCGCTGACTGTTGTTAGGTTCTGTTTTCCTGATCTGCACGACATTAATGCCAGATATTTAACGTTCGGATCGTTCGGCCGTACAAGTTACAGTGTAAACAAGTTAACGGCAGTTCTCCGTCTTTTCACAGCAGAGAGACTCAAAGAAAGAGAGATTAACAGGAACATAACCTGAGTGCAGCTCAGTGACTGTAATTTCAGTTATGCTGACATTAATCTGCAGAGTCACTCTGACTTCATCTGAACATAAAAACAGAAGAGACTGAATGCAGGTCCTGGAGGAGCAGAGGACGTGGAGGTCTCCGTGTGTTGAAGGACAGAGCAGCTCTCTGATCACTCTGATAGAGATCAAAACCATCTGATGAGAGAAAACACACAATCACATTTCAATGTTTCATCTGCTTAAACATTTTACTAACATGCAAATATGGAGTTTGTTATGAAAATATTTGGACAAAACATGAAGACACCTGGACAGATAGATACATGACGTCAAAGGCAGTTCAGACTGCAGAGTCCAGCCTGTGCTGGGATCACTGCTGGGATCACTGGACCTGAGCTGGGATCACTGGACCTGAGCTGAGCTGGGATCACTGGACCTGAGCTGGGACTACTGGACCTGACCTGGGATCACTGGACCTGAGCTGGGACTGGACTGACTGGATCTGACCTGAGCTGAAATCACTGGACCTGAGCTGGGATCACTGGACCTGAGCTGGGGATCTGAGCTGGGATCAGGACCTGAGCTGGATCAGTGGACCTGAGCTGGGATCAGTGGACCTGAGCAGAGCCTCTGTCTGTATAAAGTCCACACGTTACTGCTGTAATGATGCTGCTCTGCAGGCTTCAGTCACACTGATCTCAGATCTGTGACAAACATCAACTCATCAGCTGTTTACTGTTGAAAGACATCACATTTGACGGTGGACAGTTTGTCTCTGTCCACGTTGTGATGGTGTCAGCTGTAATCCAGCTTTAGTTCCTGGAGACGCCGACACGACGACAACAGTCGTCTTCACGCCAACTCAAACACACCATCACAACCAGCTTCTGGCTCGTCTGATTGGCTGACTGTCGTCTCTGTCTATGTCTTATGTCACCGTTGTCCTCTCACAGCTTCACTGAGGAAAGCAGACGCTGAAACACTGCAGCTTTACAGGAAATACTGGATCTCTGAAACTAACTGGTATTAGGACAATCCTGCTGAAACCAGCACGGACCGAATCCAAACCCTCGACTGACCTCAGAGTCTCCAGTCTGCAGTCTGGACTCTCCACAAGATCAGACAGCTGCTTCACTCCTGAATCCTGCAGCTCGTTGTAGTTCAGGTCCAGCTCTGTCAGATGGGAGGGGTTGGACTTCAGAGCTGAGACCAGAGAAGCACAGCTGATCTCTGACAACTGCAGAAACTCAACCTGAATAAAGAATCACAGATGTAACTGTAGAAGACAATGTTCCTGCTGGAAATCATTCAGTGTTTAATAATGTGTTGAGAGCTGAAGAAGGTTTAGAAAGAACAAGTTTAGAAAATGTAAACTCCAAACAGCTGAAGCCAACAGGATGCAGGTTAAAAGCTGTAAAATACACAAAGTGAAAAAGAGCTCTCAGTAATATTAAAGACAACGAGCTGCTGCTTCAATAATGACTTCAGCTCTGAAACTCCATCAGCACTGACTCATGTTGTTCAGCCAAACACAAAGAAAAACTACACAAACATCACAAAGGTTACAAAGATCACAAATATCTCAGCACGTAATTGAAAAAATAATATTTCAAACTGAGAGTTCATGTTTTGATCTTGAATTCTAAATAAAAGAAAAAAAATAAAAATAAAACAAAGTGTAGGAAAAGTTTAATTTCAATTTAAATATAATTTTGATTTAATTCTGATATTCTTTTAAATAAATGAGTTTTATGTTTTCTCATATTCAAATCTCATTATTTTGTTTCAGATGGTTTTCGTTTTCATTTCGGGGTCGTGTTTCTTCAGTTTTTCAGAGTCTTGGCTGTGATCTGGCGTGGGGGGCAGGCATCATCCTTCAGGACGTCCTGACACAAAGTGCAGCAGGACAGCTGCTCCTCCACAGAGACACGTCTCCTCTTCTTCTCTCTGTGGGGATGAACACAGTCTTTATCACACATCACATCAGTAATGCTCCACCTGAAGCTCGTACACTGCGTGCAGTTCTTTCCCTACATTTACTGTATAAGTGGCTCTGCTGTCCACATCCTGATGTTTCGAGATATACTTTCAAATTGTAATTACTGATGTAATTACTGAAAAAACTTTCAGAATCAGAGTCTACAGGATTACAGAGATATTTGGTTTTAATGAGTCAAAGTTGATGTGCAAATTATTTCCATGAACTTTTCGTATTTGGTACGAAAAGAACTTAGAGAGGATGAATTTCAGCATTATTAGCACAAATCAATGTGATTTTGAAGGTATTATGCTGATAGTGGACTATAATATTGTGAAAATATTAACTCATTATCAGGCTATGACCCCATTAATATCACCATTATACCATTGTTAATTAACAATACTCTGATATACTCATCATCTCATTGTTAGCATGTTATCATATTGTGGTTATTGACACTGAATCTCAGTCCAAACTGAAGTAAAAAGTGTAAATGTATGTAAATTAGCAAAAGCTGCAATTCAGGAATTATCACCAAGCCTCTCAGTGGAACATTACTGACATCTGTGTTCTACGTTTTCTTCATACCAATAAACCAGTATTTGAGTTCATTGTTATTTGTGACTGCTTCAATCATATCACACATTAAATGGACTGTATTTGACAGTCAGATTAATAAACAGGAGTGACTGAATGACACAGAAAGTGAGTTAAAGGTAAAGTGGTGAGACAGCTCTTCTGTCTTGTGTTGCTGAGCAGAGAGCTTCTTTTAATTTGTGTTTTTTTAGTTAATGTCTCTGTTTCTGCTTTAGTGTCTCTACCTTCTTGTGTCCAACTAAACACTGCTGCAGATTTTACACCTGCTTTAGGAGACAATATATTTTAGACCCAATTTCCTCCCTGCAGTGATCAGTCAGAGAGCTGAGCTGACATTACTATCATGTTTTCTCGTAACTTTTTACAATTTTCTTTTTGCTAATTTTCTGGTATTAATTTTCTTGTTATTCTTTTTTTTTTTTACATTTCTTTTTGCTAATTTTCTTGTAACTTTTGTTCTAATTTCTTGGTAATTTTCTGGTATTCATTTTTGTATATCATTTTTTTTTTCAATGTTTTTGCTAATTTTCTTACAAAAGTTAAGTTAAAAGTTACTTATTTATTGTTTATTTTGTAAGGCGTTTTCAGACCAGACTCGCTGCATTTTAAATAAGCTCTCAACGCCGATTGGTCACACGCATAGAGACGTCTCTCTCTCGTGAGTGCGTTCCGATTGGGTCGTGCGTCCATAAAGCGTTCGCTAATTGGACAATTCGAATGTCAAGCAGCTCGCTTCAGCCAATGGCAGAGCAGAGCGGGACAGCGTGGGCGGGAGCGGCGGTGTAAACACTTCATGCATTGGCAGCTCGCTCCAGGCTAAGCTAGTTAGCTTCCTGTCTCCCCCCGCCGTCCCGCCGCACTTTGGACCTCCGGACCGGTGATGGCCGGCGTCGCCCTGAAACTGTCCGCTCCGTGGCGCCTGGGCAGAATAAGAGGTGAGGATGACAGAAGGTGTTTTAATCGCGGTGTTTGAGGCGGATGTCGGTGCGCTAATGCTAACTGTTACCGAGCGGTCACAGCGGTTTAAACCCCCGAACAGCTGTTAGCTAGCTCCACGGCAGCTCTGCTTTCAGACTCAGAGAGGCAGCCAGGCAGCCACAGTTCACACCGTGTCACCAACGAAGCGTTATTCTGAACATTAACCCGGGTTGAAGCCCGTTTCAACCCCGTTTGAAGCCCGTTTAAAGCCGGTATTAGCCGTGTTAGCGCAGCAGAGGCGGCTGCAGTTAGCTGTGAACTTTGCTCCAGTTTCACAGATCAGAGGTGAAGAGAAAAACTGATCATTAATATTTCATCACTCATTCATCCATCACTGTTTTCTCGTCTGTTTTAATGTTCTGCTCATGTCAGTGCACAACATTTGGATTCATAATAAAACAACTTTAACCCTTTGGGACAGTTTGTCTCATTTTAGTCTCTTTTCTGCTTCCTGTTGTGATAATTGTGTGTGTGTTGATGCATAAATAAATAGTTACATTCAGACTGTTCAGGTCCAAAAATGCTCCATTGAAACCCATTCAAACTGACATTTTTGATCCCACAGCCATCAGAGCAGAAAAACAGGACTAAATAAAAATAACTCCCCGACGTTTAACAAGGTCAAAGTCCTCCCATGTCCCAATGTTTCTTTGCACATTTTCATTAATTAATTTTATCAGATGCCAGGTTTGGATGTCCCGCAGTGACAGAGGAGCTCACTGAGTGAACTCGGAGGTTGAATTTGTTTTTTTTGACCCTCGACCTTTATTAACCCTTAGCTGGTGGGCTCTAAATAAGGAGTTGGTCCTCTTCGGTCCACTCAGAAGTGTTCAGTTTGTGCACGAAAGTGCAGAAAATGAGCTGAAAGTTTCTTCTGTGCCAGCAGCTTGGTGAGATTACCCAGCATTCCCAGTGTGACGTTCCACACCACAGCGTCTCCCATGATGGGTGAGTATCTGCTGCAGCTCGCGTCCTAAAAATGCTCCTTTTACATTTCAACAACAGTTCAGAGCTCTCTTCCTCCTAATAAGGAAAGTCAAGTGAACTGAAGTTAATGGTTAACATTATTCCAAAACCCAATTTCATTTCACACAGATGTTTTTATATGACGCATTTTAGTATTTTGATTATACTGTAATTCTATTCAGTTCTATTTTTATTGTGTTAAATTGACTATTTGTTTTTTTTTACCAAATATTTTTAACTGATTTTGTTCGTTTGTTTATTTTCTGAAGGTATTTCTATTTTTAGATTTTTATTATAAAACATTGACATTTTTTAACATATATTTTACTTATTTTTTCCCACTAGGTTCATTTTTATTTGTTTCTATTTATTTTTGTTTATTTTTATTTGTTTATTGCATGAAGTTACTTTTATTTTGATTTCTATCATGTTATATTGGTTTTTGCACTTTTGACAAAGCATTAAACTGTGACTTTTCTTCTCAATAAATTGATGTATTTTGTTGACATATTTTAGCGTCTGTAATGTTGACACTATGTTACCCTTTAACAGTCATGTTGACACACGACTGTTAAAGGGTTAAGATGACATAAGATAAGGCAAATTCTCACATTACAGCAAGAGTCAAACAGAGAAATGCAAAACAGTGATGAGTGCAAAAACAAGGATAAAAAATGTTGCACAAGAGGTAATAGACAAAAATAAAATATGAAATGAATATACACTATTTACACCTTATGCAGATACTGTAAGTACACAGGTGGTGTGTGGCTTATTTACCACAGAAATATAAAAATATAGCCCATAAATATTAGTGCACAGGTAAGATATTAGGAGATTATATGGCATATTACACAGTATAAATTAGGGATGAAAACCGTTCATCACTGATCGATTAAAGGGTTATAAAGGATTTAATCGAATGTGTGAAATTTAATCGATCAGCTTTGCCGTGCTGTCAGAGTATATGCAGCGTGCTGCTGTGAGCTGTGATGAAGTAAATATATACGTTTACTACTGTCTGAAAAAAGCAACGTTTTTATGTTTTGTTTTTAAAAAATATAATAATTTTTATTAATTATTATATAACAATTATATTAATAATTAAGGAAACAGCTTATACTTTGCAACCCAAGTATGCTATGTGAATATTTCTGTGATGATCATGAGGGAAAAATAAACGATGTATATTTCGATATAATGTGTGTGTGTGTGTGTGTGTGTGTGTGCGCAGGTGCGACGGTGGAGCCAGTTTGAGCAGGCCAAGAACAAGCTGTCGACGCTGAAGAGCGACCCGGGCAACGAGGTCAAACTGAAGATCTACGCTCTGTTCAAACAGGTGAGTTTCATCGCTGCACTTTCACAGCGGACTGAAGACAGACGAGAGACTAAAAGAAGGGCAGCACTCAGATGTTTTATTATTTTATTTTCTAGTTAAAATTCAGTACAACAAAACAAAAAAAAGAACTACTAACAACTTTCTACAGAGATTCGAGAGATTTGTCTTTACTCGCTCTGTTGTTTCCCTCATTAGCTGTTTTTATGGAGGCAGCTCAGAGGCAATAAAAACGCCTCTGAAGTGGCGTCAGTCTTAATCTTCAGGGAACATGTTTGAGGTTGAGACTGTGAAGGTGAGACAGTCAGATTTATTTAGTGCTGCTCCTCCTGCAGGCCACCCAGGGTCCCTGCAACACCCCCAAACCGGGCATGCTGGACTTCGTCAACAAGGTCAAATGGGACGCCTGGAAATCTCTGGGCTCCATCTCACAGGTGAGACCGCTCCCACACAGGGGCCCTCGCCCTGCCCTGCTCAGGGGCCACAAAACCACAGCAGGCCAGGGGATCAGCTTGGATTTTCTTAGATTTTAGGACATTTTAAGGATTTTAGGACATTTTTAAAGATTTTGGGAGTTTTTAAGGATTTCAGGACATTTTAAAGAATTTAGGATTTTTCAAGGATTTCAGGGCATTTTAAAGATTTTATGTTGTTTCTAGGATTTTAGGCACATATCAGATTTTTGGACTTTTCCGGGGCAAAGTGGCTCGATTTCTTTCAAATTCATGGGAAGAAGTCAATGAACAATGACGGAAAACAATATCAACAAAATTCGTAAAAAGTATCAGAAAGTAATCTGAAAATAAGCAAAAACAACAAAATGGCAAAGATAGAGAAAATTAAAAAAGAAAACAACAAAAAACTGCCTAAGATTATGATAATATTGATGGATTTCCCTCACATTTCTGTCTTTTTGCCCTCAACATTTTACCCTAGTTTTTTACGTAACTTTACTGGTTTGTTTTGCAATTTGCAGAAAAATTTTGCAAAATGGTTTGTTGCCTTTTTTCTGTGTTTTTAAAGAAATCCTGTTAACGCTCTCAGGGTGCAGAGGTTTATACACGTGTAAAAGACGTCTTATGGAGCACAAGAACAGTGCTGTCGCTCCGGGTTTCAAGGGGTTAAATGTGTATGACTCTGAGTCATTAAATCTACAATAATACATTATCATTTGTTATTGATTATATGTCGTAACAATAAGCTGAATCCATAACAGCTGTCAGATGACATTCGAGCAGTAAAAAGTTTGAAGTAAAAGTACCTCAGAGTAGTACAGAGATACGAATCATTCAGCAGGTTTAATATCATCAACTCATTATTCTGACACTCAGAACTATTCAGATTTATAGATATTGGGGAATTTCAGATAACAATAATATAATAATAATGAAAAAACAGACATAAACCAGTTTAAGTCTGAAGATCACTGGGTGTTTGCAGGGTATGCTGTTTTGGTTATTTATTTATTTTTTCCTGCTTTATCATTTCTTTCTTTCTGTAAATATTAATGAAAAAAGTAACAGTTTCATTTTGAGTATGTGGGTGTATGTATATATTTAAATGTGGTAAAGGTTTAAATGAACAAGGAAGCTGGTTAATTCAGATTCAGTGATTTATGGGGAAAGGCTGGGACTTAAAAAAAGTCATTATGAGTTTCTTTTGCTTAATATTTTTCATTTTCTGTGATTATTCCTTTTATTGTTCTGTCTGTTTTTGTGTAATATTTCCTTTTTTACAAAATGAATAAAAATTGAATCAAAATTTGTGTCGCTCAGGACGAAGCCAGGCAGCAGTACTGCGACCTGATTGGCTCTCTGGTGCTGGCAGAAGGTGGAAGCCCCGCC
>NC_056483.1:127981-139223 GCF_008729295.1 Plectropomus leopardus
TATGTTTTTCTTTTTTGTTCTGCAGCAGCGACACAACACTACTCACAGAAATGTCTTCCTGAAACTCACATTCAACACTGTTTTCTGATTTGGGATTTCTTCATTCAAAAACACTTTTAGTTCACTCTCAGGACGTCTGCAGCTCCTCCAAAAGTCTTCAGATGTCTTAAATTCAATGTAAGTCATGACATGGTCTTATTTGCACGGTTCTTAACGCTCTTGAAAAACCTGGAAAAGCCGTGAAATTTGCAAATAACAACTTCCAGACCTGGAAAAGTTTGAAAACTAAATATACCCTGAAAGTTTCAAAAAGTCCTGAAAATCTGTTTAATAGATCTGTTTGATGACACAGGATGTGTTCAAGAAACATCAGACATTTGAGAATCCAAGGATAATTTCTGTTTTTACAGTTTTTTGCTGTAATGTAATTTTTAAAGAAAAGATTTTCTTTACAATTCAAAAAAATAGTTTACAGAAAACCTTTTTTTCTAAAGAGGTAAAAAGTCTTCTTAAAAGTCTTCAAGTTTTTAAAAGGAAAACAAACTGCCAGAAAAACAATCACCAATATTGTTTTTCTTTAAAAATTGTCAAAAAGAAGAAAAAAAATCAACAATCTTTAAAGAAAAATGGCAACATTTTTGTTGTAGAAAAAAAAGCCATTTTTTTTCTTAAAAATTGTCACATACTTTTATTGAAAGAAAAAAATCAATTTTTCTTTCTTAAAAACATCACAAAAAAACCCAGATTTGTTTTCTTTAGAAATAGCCTAGAAATAATCATTTAAAAAAAGCCCAAATGTCAGTCGTTGATTCGGAGAATGCAGGGTCTTTTTTATGGATTTTTTTTAGGGTCAAATGTGTATGAACCTGTAACATTTTATCTCCTTTAATTTATCCGTCTTTCGATTTCTTTTTGTCAAAGTGAGTCGAGCTCTTCTGTGGGAAAGACATTAGAGATCGTTAAATCTGCTCACTGAACCCGAAACTTTTTTATTTTCTATTTGCACTTAACTCGACAGAATGTAGAGGAACTCGTCTTTAATGAGCAGAGTCCCTCATCAGCCCTCCTGCCTGGGGCCACGTACGTATATTCAACGGACCTGCAAAGCTTAAAAAAGCAAAGAGCTGATTTGCGGTATGAAAAATAAAACTCACGGTGATATTGGATATGCATACAGCTGTGTTTACTGAACTTTGGCTGGTTTTTGTGTTTGAGTGCACGAATGTCTGCAGCTCATAGAGACAGAGAGAAAAAGGACTGAGCAAATGACACAATGAAAATTCAAAATATAAATAAATATTATTATAATATATAATACTGCATGTACATGATAATGAATAAAGAAATGATACTTTAACATAAAATAAAAATCAAAGGAAGAAATAAATAAAAGAGACAGTTTTCTCTATAAATGTTCTGTGTAAATGGTTAAAAAATAACAAATGGACATAAAATAAAACACCATTTAAACATTATAAATGTAGGGGCATCATTATTTATGTATGTATTTATTTATTTAGTTTTATTCATTCAACATTTCTTACTCCGTTAAATGATATTCACAGCAAGAGAACACAAAAACAAAGGATTATTAAATCAAAAGTGCAGATATTATTGATCATTAGGGACAAAGCTGCACCGCAGACCAAATAACTGCAATCCTAAATGATCGAAATAAATCAGCTGGTGTTAAAACTCTTGAATTTAACCCTGAAATGATAATTAACTTGTTCAGAAGTCTTACAGGCGTCACCACCAGTTATAATGGATGTTTTTGATGTTTTAGCTGTAAATTATTAAACAGGCTCCATTAAATATGAGATAAAAACGCAGATAAAATGCATGTGACAGTATTAAGCTCGAACACGGTGATGTTTTCCGTGTGTCGAACAGAAGCTGTGCAGCAGAAACAGCCTCTGCGTGTAGCTGCAGCGCTGATCCAGCAGGTGGCAGCTTCATTTAAGGCAAAGCAGCTGCACTCACCTGGCTCTGCTCTTTTCACTAAGCCAATAAATATCACAATAATTAGATTAAAAACACTTCTCCTCCTCATACTACCACCAATAACAATAATAATAATGATGTGAATTATAGTAAAAATTCTACTACTACCACTACTACCAATAATAATGTCAGTCACAATGCTACTAAGACTACTACTACTAATGCCTATTTTAATGTTAATAATAGTAAAAACCGTTCTCCTCATACTGCTATTACCACTACCACCAATAATAATAGCGATGTTAATTATAGTAAAAATTCTACTACTACCACTACTACCAATAATAATGTCTATAATAATGTTAATAACAATACTACTACAACTATTACTACTAATGCCTATTGTAATGTTAATAATAGTAAAAATACTGCCACTACCTCTACTACTAATAATGTCAATAACAATACTACTACGACTACTACTACAAATGTCTATTAGTAACATTACAATAGACATTTACTGCTACCACTAATAATGTCTATAATAATAATAATATAATTAATAATGTTAATAACAATGCTACTATGACTACTACTACTATTGTCTATTGTAATATTAATAATAGTAAAAATGCTGCTACCACTAATAATGTCTATAATAATAATAATAATAATAATAATATAATAATAATAATAATAATAATATAATTAATAATGTTAATAACAATAAAAATTCTACTACATAATACCTTTTTTGGATGTTTATCAGATTTTAGGATGTGTTTCGTATTTTAGGACATTTTAAAGGATTTTAGGACTTTTCTGGGATTTGGGGATTTTTAGTCCCTGCTTTGAATGGCCACTGTTGTTTCGTCTTTATTCACAGTCTGTTTGTGTGAAAAGTCTTATACGAATAAAGTCTGATCCGTTGATTTCCAGGAAAAAGATACGGAGCGTGTGAACGAACCTGCTGTGACAAACGCCGCCGAGTCTTAAAACGGCAACAGCGAGACTTCAGGTTTCAGCACCGGCTTCGCCGACATGCACCCGTTCGCGTGAACGGCTGTGCGGATTCTCTGACCGTTTTTCTGACGGAAACGTGTTTCAGACAGTCACGGTTTGAGTCTCAGCTCACGTTTTTTTGTTTGTGATGCACGACTTCTGTTTGGAGGCTGACGTCACCGTTGTTCGCTCATTTTTTACCACACCGAACGTGAAACGAGACGGCCGCAAAGCGACGACACTCAGCCTGCTCTGTTTGAGGGCCCCAAAATGACGAGAGGTCGGGGGCCAATCACGGCGGCCCCGTACGTGTTTCAGGATTTTAAGACACTCACCTAATTTCATCCAATTCTTAGCATTTAGGCCATTTCTTGTATTTTAGGAAATTTATTGGATTTTAGGATGTTTCCAGGATTTTTGGACATTTTCCATGATTTGGGGGGAATTTTTGGACATTTCTAGGATGTTAGGACATATCTTGGATTAGTACGTTTCTAGGATTTCGGACGTTTTTTGGATTTTCGGATGTTTATCAGATTTTAGGATGTCTTTCAGATTTTGGGACATTTCAAGGATTTTAGGATGTTTCTCCGATTTCAGGACATCTGTCAGATTTGGGAGCGTTTCTGTGATTTCAGGACATTTGTCAGATTTTTCGGAGAGTTTTCTCTGATTTCAGGACATCTGTCAGATTTGGGAGCGTTTCTCTGATTTCAGGACATTTGTCAGATTTCGGAGAGTTTCTCTGATTTCAGGACATTTGTCAGATTTCGGGGAGAGTTTCTCTGATTTCAGGACATTTGTCAGATTTGGGGAGAGTTTCTCTGATTTCAGGACATCTGTCAGATTTGGGAGCGTTTCTGTGATTTCAGGACATTTGTCAGATTTCGGAGAGTTTCTCTGATTTCAGGACATTTGTCAGATTTCGGAGAGTTTCTCTGATTTCAGGACATTTGTCAGATTTGGGAGAGTTTCTCTGATTTTAGGATGATATAAAATAATAAGTGCAGCCCGGTGATCACTGAGAACGAGAAGATGCATTTGAAGTGATCGCACAGATAGTGTGTTGAAGTTCGGACTCAGGTGACTCCGAGAGGTTGAACACGTGATTATTAATTTGCAGGAACGTGTGATCAGCAGCAGCTGCTCGGGTTCAGTCCAACGAGTCGTCAGAGGAAGAAACGATATATATTCCTGCTCGACTCTCAATCCGAGAGGAACGTTGTCTGAGATTACAGTTTGGGGAATAATTACTCTGTCAGAAGCAGATCACATACGCCTCCACTTCTTTAACATATTAGTAAAGAGAGAGAGAGAGTGTGTGTGTGTGTGTGTGTGTGTGTGTGTGTGTGTGCCTGCCGGGGTGGACACATCCTTCAAATGAAACACTAGACAGGTGTCTGGAAAAAACCTGCTGCCAGGTCTGCACTTTCACCATCCGCTCGTCCCCTTCCTTCCTCCTCGGCCCGTCAGTCACTTCGCTCGCTCTGTTTTTCTCCACCGACGCCTCCGAGCTCGTTCTGAACTTTCTCTCGGTGTCACGCCAGATTTCTTCTTGTGGCGTTTCTCCCTCACTGTCAGCTTACAGCCCGAGGGCCAGATCTGGCCCCTGACGGGGCCCCTGTCGGCCCCCCAAACCGTTTTCTAAGTGACAGTAAAAGTAAAGTGACGGAGTCAGTCGCTGTGAGTAGTTTTCGTCCGTTAGTATAAATAAGGTGTCAGAGTGAGTAAACGGCATCAACACACAGCGAGTATCAGAAATAATCCAGAGGATCCTGCAGGAACACTCTGAGTTTCAGTCCGGCTGCAGATGAATTCGGTTTTTTCCGTCTTTAGACGTCGTGCTTTTCGGGTTTCAAACGTGATTTCTCTCATCTTCTCGATGTATGTGAGTGTTAATATAAATGTGAGTAAATGTGTTATAATTTTCAGCTGAAGCGGTTAAACAGATTCCTGTTTAATTCGTTAAAGTTAAAGAAACGTTTCTGATTTCTAAAATGTTTTCTTCCTCAAAGAAGTTTTTCTCATTTCGTTTTTTTAAGAGTAACATTGTCTCTCCCTCTCTCTGTCTCTCTCTGTCTCTGTCTGTCTCTGTCTGTCTCTCTCTCTCTGTCTCTGTCTGTCTCTCTCTCTGTCTCTCCCTGTCTCTCTGTCTCTCCCTGTCTCTCTCTCTGTCTCTCTCTCCCTGTCTCTCTCTGTCTCTGTCTGTCTCTCTCTGTCTGTCTCTCTCTGTCTCTCTCCTGTCTCTCTCTGTCTCACTGTCTCTCCCTGTCTCTCTGTCTCTCTGTCTTTCTCTGTCTGTCTCCCTGTCTGTCTCTCTCTCTGTCTCTCTCTCCTCTGTCTCTGTCTCTCTGTCTGTCCCTCTCTCTGTCTCTCTGTCTGTCTCTCTGTCTGTCTCTCCCTGTCTCTCCCTCTCTCTCTCTGTCTCTCTCTGTCTCTGTCTCTCTCTGTCTGTCTCTCTCTCTGTCTGTCCCTCTCTGTCTCTCTGTCCCTGTCTCTCTCTGTCTCTCTGTCTGTCCCTGTCTCTCTCTGTCTGTCCCTCTCTCTCTGTCTGTCCCTGTCTGTCTCTCTCTGTCTGTCCTCTCTCTGTCTCTCTCTGTCTCTCTCTCTGTCTGTCCCTCTGTCTCTCTCTCTGTCTGTCCCTGTCTCTCTGTCTGTCTCTCTCTGTCTGTCCCTGTCTCTCTCTGTCTCTCTGTCTCCTCTCTCTCTGTCTCTCTCTGTCTCTCTCTGTCTGTCCCTGTCTCTCTCTCTCTGTCTGTCTCTCTGTCTCTCTGTCTCTCTGTCTCTCCGTCTCTCCTGTGGTTTGAATGTAACTGTAGATCTGCCGAGTGGACGGAGATTTCCCCTCAAACTGCCGGTGAGCCAATCACACGAGCAGGATGACGGGCGCTCCCTGAAGGGACCAATCATCAATCAGTCTCCGTGACATCGGCCCAGTGACCCGCCATCCGTCAGAGAGAGCGAGAAAGACAGAAAGAGATTGAGAGAGAGGAGGTGAAGAAGAATGATTTATTTATTTTCAGGCTTTACGTCTTTTTCTTCTTCTTTTCTTCTTTCTAAGAAAAACTGCCGAAAGATTTTATGAAAGAAAATGAATCTGATGAAGAGAGGGGGCAGAGAGAAAAGAGATGACAGAAAGACAAAAGACAGGATGAACACAGACGAAAACAAGAAGATAAACAAAACATACACAGAAGGAAAATAAAATAAAATTTGAGGAGAAAAAATGAGAAACATGAACGAGGGAAGAGAAAGAGGACGATGAAGAGATGTCATTATGTGTCTCTGTGGTCAGTTTGTCTCTTTGTAGTTACATTGTGTCTCTTTATAGCCTTTTTGTGTCTTTGTGGTCATTTTGTGTCTTTTTTGTAGTTATTTGGTGTTTCTTTGTAGTCCTCCTGTGTCTCTGAGGACATCTTGTGTCTCTTTATAGTTACTTTGTGTCTTTTTGCAGTCACATTGTATCTGTTTGTAATCACCGTGTAGTCATTTTGTGTCTCTTGTCATTTTGTGTCTCTGAAAAAAAATAGGAGAAACATGAACAGGGGAGGACAAAGCGGACGATGAAGAAAAGAGAAAGACAGGAGAGGACGGAGGACAAGTCAGCGGTGGTTAAAGAAGAAAAAAGGAGGCGAGTCGTCCGTCTTCATCCTCCATTAGCTGAGATCTCCATTATCTGCTGACGGATGGTCGTCAGGAGAGACGCCGGCCTCCGGAGGTCAAAGGTCACCGAGGTTCACCTGCAGACACTTTCCTCCCGTCGACTTCCTCCTCTGCGTCTCCTCCATCTTTATTCCCTCTCTCTCTCCTCCTCTCTTCATCTTTCCTCCTCCTCATCAGGTCACGTCAGATTCTGCCTCGTGTTTTCACTTTCTGAGTTCTCTGTTCATTTCTCTGAAGTCTGAAGCGTTTTGTCCTGAAAGCGTTTCTGATTATTCAGTAGATTGATACAATTTCAAGAATGAAAATCAAAGAATCAAAAGCTTGTCTCTTTGAGGTCATCTTGTGTCTCTTTGAGGTCATCTCTTGTCTCTTTGAGGTCATCTCATGTCTCTCTGAGGTTGTCCGTGTCTTTTTGAGGTCATATCTTGTCTCTTTGAGGTCATCCTGTGTCACTTTGAGGTCATCTTGTGTCTCTTTTCAGACATCTTGTGTCTCTTCAAGGTCATCTTGTGTCTCTTTGCAGTTAGCTTTTGTCTCTTTGAGGTCACTTTGTCTCTTTGCAGTCATCTTGTGTCTCTTTGCAGACATCTTGTGTCTTTTTGCAGACATCTTGTGTCTTTTTGCAGACATCATGTGTCTCTTTCAGTCAACTTGTGTCTCTTTGCAGACATCTTGTGTCTTTTTGCAGATATCTTGTGTCTCTTTACACACATCTTGCATCTCTATCTGCTCCATTTCTAATTTTCTCTCGTTCTGTCCCTCTGTCACTTTTTATTTTTTTATTTTTTTTTTTTTACTTTTTTCTGTCCTTCGGGGACATCTCTCACCAAGTTGGTTATTGCCTTTTTCGCCAAAGAAATCAATGCGGCCCTCTCTGCTCTGGACGGTTTCAGTGCAGACGTCTGAATGCAGCCCAAGAAAAGTGAGGTTGTTTCAGGCGTCAGAGGGTTAATTTCAGTAATTTATTGCAGTTTACAGTTACAGATTATGAGAGACGCCGCTCAGTGATGTGTCCAGTAGCTGCAGATGTGTCTCTGTGTCTGCTGTTATATGTTGGACGGACGGGGGGACACTTGATGAAAGTGGCGCGGTGAAGAGGCGGCAGGAGTTCAGGTGAAGTTCATCAGTGACTTTATGTAGGACAGCTTACAGGGGAGACGCTTTTTATCCTGCTCCTGGAGCCGCGTGCAGAGACCATCCACTCGTAACCTCGGAGATCAACACTCGTAGATCAACGCTAATGTACGGAGCGGTCCTCGGAGACACGGAGACGCTGCAGGGGGAGGACAGGGTGAGCAGGTTCAAAGCAGAGAGCCGAAGAGTGAGATAATGCTGCGTTCGAGTCCGCCGGGAATAACCGTCGAAAGAGCTTCAGCGGCTAAAAGCGTCGACTTGGAAGAGCGTTTGAACTCGTTTGAAGCGGCAGACTGCAGGTTTCTCTTTGTGTCGTAATTATTCGCAGCCGCCTCTACTCAACGTGCAGACACTCAGCCGGAGGTTTACGGTCTGAAGCTGCGCCTCTTATGTGGCTGCAGTGCATTCTGGGTGACCAGACACCTATGATCTGCCGGAAAAAAAAAGTTCATTGTGAAGATTCAAGATTAATTTTCGAGTTTATGGTCATTTCATCCATATCTGTGAGAGCACATACAGTGGAGCGAAATAACGTATCTCTGGACCAATGTGCAAAAACGCAAAAACAAGGAAAAGAAGACGCAACAGGAGAGGAGGGGAGATGAACAGAGGACACAAAAAATGGAGAGAAAAGAAGAAGAGGAAAAATGGAGAGATCAGTCCAAACTTTATATGGACAGGTAGAAAGGAAAGGAAAGGAGGAGAAAAGACAAGAGGAAAGAAAGAAGCAGGAAGAGACACAAAAAAGGAGAGGAAAGAAGAAAAAGGTAGGCGAACATGATAGGAGATAAAGAAGCAAAAACCAAGAGGAAAGACAAAGTAATGCATTTAAAGTTCATAAGGAAGAATAAAGAGGAAAGACAAAGATTGAGGAAAGATAAAAAATAGAAGAATAAAAAAGTAGGAAACAATAGGAGAAAAGTACAGGAGATAAATGACAAGAAGAAGGAAAAAAGGAGAAATCAGTTTAAGTTTCATATGGAGGAATAAAGACGAAAGGACGAGCTGCAGGATGAACAAGGATAGACATGAATGGAGAGGAAAGAAGGAAAAAGGTAGGAGAAAAGGATAGGAGATAAGGAGAGAAGGCGAAGAAGAGTCGGTGCAAAGTTCATGAGGAGGTGGAAACAGGAGGGATGGCAGGAGCAGGGAGGACAGAAGACAGATGGACGGGGTGAAGGTGAGAGGTCGGGAGCTGTCAGTCCGAGAGGAGAGAGAGCGGAACGACAGGAAGTCGTAGATTTTACAGGAGGAGAAACACATCAGCAGGTCGAGTCAGGTGGAGCGAGCAGATGTTTGAGGGCGGTAAAGGTACCTCTGATCTGTGGAGGTGAAATGAGGTCCGTAATCGGTAATTTATATACTTAGATAGATAGATAGATACATAGATATACTTTATTGATCTCAAAACTGAGAAATTGGGATGTAGCAGCGCCATGCAGTAAGAACAGAGAATAAAGAGCACACATTATTAACAGAATATAAAGGAATACGCTTAAAAAAACCCTAAAAAATACTACGAGACTGTACATATCTACATATATACATGTGTAAAGTGTGGAACAGTATCTGAAGAAATATAAATAAAAATAAAGTCAGCAGTGTACAGCAGACATGGAGCTAAGACCGGAGTTTAAAGCGCAGACGGAGGTGAGTTATTGTACAGGTGGATGGCTTGTGGCAGGAAAGATTTCCTGTATCTGTCCTTTCGACAGCGAAGCTGAATCAGTCTGTTGGAGAAGGTGCTCCGCTGTCGGTCCAGTGCGCGGTGGAGGGGGTGCTCACATACACCGCTTCTGCAGTGATTGTGTGGTAAGATCCAGAGGCCAAACTTCACCTTTTGCATCCACATGATACTAAGCTAGACGGCATTGTGTTAAAAAAAGGAGCACAGGTCCAACAAACCCCAAACTTTCATGCAGGAGTCCGGTGTTCTCTTCCTGCCTGAACGTGATATTTTTTTCTACGCCTCACCTCCTTCCTCTAATCCTAACCAGCCGTGCCAGCTTGTGTTGCCTTGTCTCTCTCTGTCTCTCTCTTTGAGGTTACTGTGTGTCTCTTTGAGGTCACCGTGTGTCTCTTTGAGGTCACCTTCTGTCTCTTAGAGGTCACCGTGTGTCTCTTTGAGGTCACCGTGTGTCTCTTTGAGGTCACCTTCTGTCTCTTAGAGGTCACCGTGTGTCTCTTTGAGGTCACCGTGTGTCTCTCTGAGGTCATCTCGTGTCCTTTTGAGGTCACCTTATGTCTCTTTGAGGTCACCTTATGTCTCTTTGAGGTCATCTGGTGTCTCTTAGAGGTCACCGTGTGTCTTTGAGGTCACCTTCTGTCTCTTTGAGGTCACCGTGTGTCTCTCTGAGGTCATCTGGTGTCTCTTTGAGGTCATCTTGTGTCTCTTAGAGGTCACTGTGTGTCTCTTTGAGGTCACTGTGTTTTCATTGTGGGAAAAAACTGAAGAAATAAATGCATCAAATCAAACTGTAATAATAATTTTGATGATATAGAAGACAGCATGTGATGACTTGGAGTAAGAACGTGTCACTTTTCTGTTCTGAGATCTGAAATCTTTTCTTGTCTTCAGGTAAGTTGAACACAAACTTTGCTGCAGATTTTTGTGGATTTGAAGTTGCCGGTGATTTCAGGTGACTCTCCCTCCACACGTCCGTCCTGAGCTGACTCGGCTCGGCAGTAATCTCTACAGAAATGTAGGCTCAGTCCACGGGCCGTCTCGGGGGATGGAGGTTATCCAGGGAGAGAAGAGAGGGAGAAGTTTTCCTCCGATTTTATAACGTGGGCGTCAGGGTCGCTCGCAAGTCGAACCAATCAGATTGGTGCATTTCTAGGTTGAGTTCCTCTAGAGTTTAATACGGTCAGGAGATGAAACTTTACAGCAGGAAAACAAAGAAAATCAAGCTGAATTCACCTGAACCGGCCTCCAAAGCATCAAACCAGGAGGAGGAGGAGGAGGAGGAGGAGGAGGAGGAGGAGGAGGAGGATTAAAGCCGGAGAGCAAAGCATTGATTCATTGATGGAGGACAGCAGAAAGGGGGGAGAGAGAAGAGAGAAGAAAGGGGGAAAGGTTCTGCCGGAGGGGAGAAAACACGATAAGTTCACATCAGGTGTTATATAACAACACTAATAATTCACCAGTGTCTGTTTCAAATGTGAAACATTTATCTGTCACATGGATTCAAACTCCTTACGCCGGCCTTCGAGCTCTTCTTCTGCTTCTTCTTACGTCTTCTTCTGGTCTTCTGGTCGTCTTCTTCTGGTCATCTGTGGCTTCTGGTTGTGGGTTTTGGGTTTGGAAATAACCCTCAGACTGTGCAAATGAAGGGGTTAAAGAAAATGTATGAAAATGGGAAAAATTTAATTTAAAATCTAACAAAAGAATAATTACTTGAAGATAAAATATATAAATACAAAAAAAGAATTTAACTAAATTAGTAATAAAAACAATACTTTGTAATAACAATACAACAGTAATTAAAAATTGTCATGT
>NC_056483.1:139723-159723 GCF_008729295.1 Plectropomus leopardus
CGAAGACTCGGACTGTTACTCTGTCAAATTTGACGTAAGCTGGCGACAGTTTTCAGCCACTTCTGAGAAACGAGGAGGATGTGCCGCACGACTTTGTATCAGCGGAGCGAACACACAGAAATACTTTGTATAACTGAGGACTGAATCTGGCCGAGGACACCACTGAAGGTCTGAGGGTCAGCGGGGACATTTAAAGAGACACTGAGGTCTTTTCTCAGGATGTGGACCTTCAGATACAAATCACATATTTTTCACATCACCACCATCTGTTTTAAGATTAATCTTTGAAAGAAAGAGGAAAAAAATCATCAAGTCAAGTAAACGCCAGAAACTTAATCTGTCACTATTTAACATTTTAACCCATTAAAACCTGAGGGGAGAGGGCAGTGAGCAACGGCAGAAGAAACCAGAAATTAGTAAAAAGTTACAAGGAATTTATCAAACACTAAGCAAAAAAAAACAACAAAAAAACTCAAGAAAATGGTAAAAAAAAAAAAGTGTCTTTAACATTCTTTAAAACATAGTTATTTTTCAAAATAATATTTCCCAGAAATGAGCAAGAAATAATTTAAAAAAACAAACAAGAAAATTACCTCAAGTCTAGAAAAATAACCCCAACAATTTAACCCCCCAAAATAAAATAAAAAAGCTGAAAAATATAATGATTATGTAAAATGATCTTAAATCTTTTATTTTTATAATTAACTTTATAACTTAATTTAATTAACTGGTACATTTCTCACAAAGTTAAACGTCGCCTTTTTTCCCTTGTTTTTTAAACCAATTTTCTAATTTTCTCAGGGGTCAAAGGTTTAAATGCTTGTGAGAGGCGTCTAAACGCAGCACAAGAAAACTCGTCCACGTTTCAAAGGGTTATTTTTTTAAATTCTGCTTTTATTTTATTATTTTTATATTCTCTGATTTTTTCTCCCTTTGTGCTCTCTGTTAACAGCCTCACGGCGAATCCTCCGCTGAAAGCCGTCGCTGTTCATAACGCTGAAGATCGTGCAGGAGACAGATGGCATTATTTCAGGACTTTAACTAGTTAAGTGTGAATATTTAAATCCACTGTTATAATATTTGTTTGTACTGAGTTTCACACATTTTTCCAAGCATGTTTTTAGGATTTTAGCACATATCCAACATTTTGAGATGTTTGAAGGCTTTTGGGATGTTTCTGTGATTTTAAGAGATTTCTAGGATTTTAGGACATTACTAAAATTTTAGGGTGCTTAAGGGGTTTTAGCATGTTTCTAGAATTTTAGATGATTTTTTAGGATTGTAAGATGTTTCTCAGTTGTTTTTTTTTCTTCTTACATTTTCATTTTTAGGATCTTAATGCGTTTCTAGGATTCTAGGACATTTTTACAATTTTAACACATTCGTACAATTTTAGAGCATTCTAGAATTTTACCATTTTCCAGGACATTTTGAGGATTTGGGGATTTCCCTTGAATTTTAGGATGTTTCAAGGTATGAAGGACATTTCTAAGATTTTAGAATGTTTTTGGGAATTTAGACATTTAGACATTTCTGGAGTTTCTGAGATTTTTGTATATTTCTGTGATTTTAAGACATTTCTTGAATTTTAGGATGTTTCTTTGATTTAACAACATTTCCAAGACTTCAGGATGATTCTAGGGTTTTAGCACATTTATAGAATTTCAAATTTTTTTAGGATTGTAGGACACTTCTCAGATTTTAGGACATTAGGACATTTTTAGGATTTTCTGACATTTCTAGGATTCAAGGATTTCTCTTGGATTTTAGGATGGTTTGTGGATTTTAGCATGTTTCTAGGATTTTAGAACATCTCTGGGAATTCAGGACAATTATAGCATTTGTAGACATTTTTAGGATTTTAGGATGTCTTTCGGATTTTGGACTTTTTTCAGATTCTACGATAATTCTAATTTTTTAACACATTTCGAGGATTTCAGCACATTTCAGTAATCTTTGGACACGTCTCAGATTTTGAGACATTTCTAGGATTTTAGGATGTTTGTAGGGTTTTAGGGTTTTAGGTTGTTTTTTTTTAGGTTTAGTTTACATTTCTCGGGACATTAAGACTGTTTCTTAGATTTTAGGAAGCTTCTGGGTTATTCGGCCAGATTTGGCCGGCGGGCCGTCAGCTGAGCATCACTGCCTAATACGATGGGACACAATCAGGGCATCAAACATCTGAAAGCAGTAAGAGGAAGCGTCTCTGTATCAGGCGGAGACGTGGACGAGCAGCTGCGTGATTTAGCGCATGTGGTCCAGAAGGCAGAGCGAAGTGCAGATAAACGCCGAGAGATGACAGTGAGCGAGGTCAAAGCCGCTCCGCTGACGTGAGCCGATAATCATGTGTTTTAGGAGGCGATGCGGACGATGATAGCCGGGGCGTTCCTCAGTCAGGAGGCTGATGGGAAACAAATGGGAGCAGTTAATCAAACTGAGCCCAGATCACTGCTGTACGCAGGTTTGAGGACTCTCTGTCAAACGTTTGGCTCGCTGTTTTCTGTCTCATAAAAAAGCTGAGCTGCACTCAACAAGTCAAAAACTGAGAAGAATCTGACTCCGAGTGAGTTTGTTTGGCTGTAAATAACACGGGGAAACCACCGTGACCTAACAGACCGCAGAGCGACTGCCGATCCACAAACGGACTCATCCTGTAACGCCGGATTCCCCAAACATCAGGAATGTCAGTCCTCAGGCCGTCGCTGTAAAAATACTGACACGAGGAAGCTGACGATGGTTTGTTACAATCGCAATAAAATACACAAAAATACAAAAACCATCAGTTCAGCTCAGGACTGTCAAACGATCCATTTTTAAAATCAGGATTAACGGCTCTGTTGTCGCTTTGCAGATGACTTCTGCGTCCAGAGCTCAAGGTGTCCTTCTAGGACATCTCTAGGACTTTAGGACATGTCTCAGATTTTAGGACATGTCTAGGACTTTTGGATGTTTCTCAGATTTTAGGATGTTTCCAAGACTTAATGACCTGTCCAGGATTTTAGGACATTTCTAAGATTTTAGGACGTTTCTTGGATTTTCTTTGAAGAAGCTATTTCTCTAATCGTTATTTTCAAGGCGGCAACATTTCCTGGTGCAGGTTACCAAACATCGCTGCTTTTCGTGTAATTAGTTTCATCATTTTTCTGCTGATGCTCTCGTGTTTTCGGGTTGTTTAGTTTGACTCTGCTCTGTTTTATGTCTCAGATGTTTATGCCTCCTCGCTGGCGACAGCAATCGTTTTCCGTCGTCCATCGTCCTCCGTGTGTCGTGTGACGGCTTCTGTCTGGTATCATCACTGTAAAACTCGCCCGGTGCAGCCTCTTAAAGACGGGAGTATCGCCCGGCCATTAACGTCTTCCTCTACCGGTTATCTCGACACGTTCAACGTGTTCTGATAAAAGCCGAGGCGTACCTCTGCGGAGGTTACCTGCTCATTTATTTTATGGCCTTGTTATGTTTGGCTCTGTATTCGTGTGGGAATAAGTGTCAAAAATTTTGTTGCAAAAACTGGGAGATTTCATCTTTCGGAATTGGCGTGTTTCCTTCTGGCGTATTTCATATTTTTGCAGTTTCTGTTAGTGCAGTTTAAGGGTTAATGGAAAGCCGCCTCGTGACTCAGCGGAAACGGTGATCTGTAAACTCTAAACTGAAGCCAGCAGGAGATAAGGAGTTACAGCAGAAGCCTCATTAACGTCTCAGCCGAGCATCGCACAATGTGTTTTCCATGAAGGGCTGTAAATCAGTGTGAGGTTTCGGGGCCTCGGCCTCCTCGGGGCCAAACCGCAGACCTCAGATACAATCCTGCCGACCTGAGACGGCGTTCCTGCAGCCCTCTGTGGCTCTCTGAGGTTTTAAAGAAATTCGGGTTAACGCCGTTTACATTTAACGGCAGCATGAAAATAGCTTGCGAGGATGTCGAGCGTCTGCATCGTGTTTCTTAAAAACGTCCTGAACTTTAAAGGAGCCGAAAGCAAACGAGAAACTTCTGACGGCAAACTTGTCTGAAAGCTCCACAGCTCCACCTCAGGTTTTTGGGGTGTTTTGGTTTGGAAACACGAGTGCTGAGATGTTTTGTGATTTATTAGTCCTCTTCCATTGTGCTCAGTCGTGATGGTAATCGCTGCGTGCGTAACGTCAGCGTTTAATTCGGTTACATTTGGTTTCTGAAAATAGAGCTCTGGCCGCGTGTCATGTGAACACACAGTCTCCGGCTCTGTAGCCATTATGTTATTAAGCTTTTACAGTCTAAAGATAAACCTGTTTTTACACTCAGCGCTGAGTCATCGCAGCCACAAGGTGCACCTCACCTTCTCAGCCGTCACTCGCTGCTGGTTTTGGGGCTTTCTGGCAGCCGTGATGAAGGTCCTGCTTTGTTTCAGCTCGAGGTTGCGCTCCGTTTGTTGTGTCCTCAAGAAATAATCATTTCATTATTGAGAACTTTTACCAGAGTCCGTGTGGTTATAAAAAACCTGGTAAAGTCATGGAAAGTTTTGTAAACTTAAATAAACCCTGAAAGAAACGGAGAAGAACACCAAAAACGAACAAAAAAATAAAATAAAATGTGAGCAACTTGGCAAGAAAAAATAAAAGACAAAGAAAAATTTCAAAATGAGATGGGATGGATTTTTTGATAGTATAAAAAAATAATTATGTATTTAAAATAATGTTAAAGAAACTTTTTTAAAGCATTTTCTGAAGTAATTTTATTTATTTTCTTTTCTGTTTTTTTTTGCTCCCATTTAAATGTCCTGAAACCTGAAAAAAACAGGCATCATTTAAAAAAATCAGTCAATAAATCATGAGCAACTTAGCAAGAAATGTGATGCAAAGGAAACGATCTGAGTGGATTATGAAATATTATTTTGAAAAATAACTATGTTTTAAAGAATGTTAAAGACACTTTTTTTTAACCATTTTCTTGAGTTTTTTTGTTGTTTTTTTTGCTTAGTGTTTGATAAATTCCTTGTAACTTTTTACTAATTTCTTGCTAATTTTTTGGACATTTGTTGTTATGTTACTCCTCGCCCTACCGTGTTTTTGTGAGAATTAAAGCCAGTTTACTTGAGGGTTAAAGGGTTAAGAGACGCTGTCATTACTGTCACATCTTCCGGTCGTTGTTTCCCAGGCTGGACCGTCAGATTCCCGTTGAGGGGAAATGATTTCTCGGTCACGCCCTCCGTACTGTAAGCTGACTCGCTGTTTTTCACAGAGCCGCTCACTCGGGGGAAATGCAGTCATTTGTGATAATTTCCCTCAGTGACTTTATTCCCGAGCAAATCGTCCGTGTCTGTAATTTGTCAAGAAAAACTTCCACATTAAATTACCCAGAGTGCTTTCTTTGGTAGATCTCATCGCTTCTCCATCTTCTGCTGAATCATGTGGGGAAAAACTTGCTTTTAATGCGTAGCCCGTAGAGCTTTGAGGGGTTTTAAAAGCTAAAATAAAAAAAAAAAAACATTGTTTGGCTGCCTCTTTAATCTGAAGCAGAGATGCTCAACTTGCTTTTGCTTGAGGGCCACTTTTGCAAAATAACCAAAGGCCAGGGGCCAAGTGTGGCACTCCCATGTTTTTTCTATAATTTTAGGAATTTTTTTCTGATGTTAGGACATTTCAAGGATTTGAAGACATTTCATGGATTTTAAAATGTTTCTCTCATTGCATTGTTGTTATAACATTTTGCTGTGATGCAAATTATTCATCACTGTAGACTGAAAAAAATAAAAATAGAAATACAATTTAAGACTGTGGGATTGGGTGGTTATTAATGAAATGCACTGTCAAAGTGTAAAATGTCAAAAAAAAGTAATTTTAAAAACATGGCATAATTTAAAAAAAAAAACCCTGAAGTCATCAGAAAATGGATTCAAATTTATAAAAACTTCGTAGTATAGTTAGTTGGATTTGATGTCATAAAAATGGTATGCTCTGGTTTGTTTTCCAAACACTCTAATGTAGTATAGTGAGTCATTCCAAAAAAGAACAAAAACAGCCTAAAGTCTCATAATTTGGCACGTTCAAAAAATGACCAAAAACACTAATAGTATAGTGTGGCGAAAAAGGTGAAATTTTGAACTGTAAAAAAATGGCAATAAACATCTTGTTTACTGCCAAATTTTGTCAAAATGTGTCATTTCTGCCACACTATACTATTGGTGTTTTGGGTACACTTTTTTGATGATCAAAATTTTGCATTTTTTTAAAACTTTTTGCTTTTATTTCCACTTTTTATACTATCAGGCATCAGTATGACCTATAATAAGACGTTTTCAACCACTTTTTTGACAGGTCAAAATGTAACTTTTTTTCTCCATACTACACTATTCGTGTTTTCGGCCATTTTTTTGACGTTCAAAATTTAGCATTTTTTTCATGGTTTTTGGCCTTTATTTTTATTGTGTATACTAAAACACTTCTCTATGAGCTATAATAAGATGTTTTCAGCCATTTTTTGGAAAGGTCAAAATTTGACATTTTTCACCAGACTATACTATTGGTAGTTTTCGTCCATTTTTTTGACGTTCAAAATTTTGCTTTTTTTTGGCATTTTTGGCCTTTATTTTTACTGTGTATACCAAAAAACTTCGTTATGAGATATAAGAAGACGTTTTTCGTCCATTTTTTTGACGTTCAAAATTTAGCATTTTTTCCTCATTTTTGGCCTTTATTGTCACTGTGCATACTAAAACACTTCTCTATGAGCCATATTAAGGTGTTTATTGCCATTTTTTTGACGGGTCAAAATTTGACCTTTGTCGCCATACTATACGATTGGTGGTTTCGGCCATTTTTTTTTGAACATTCAAAATTTTGCCTTTTTGGCCTTCATTTTTACTGTGTATACCAAAACACTTCGTTATGAGATATAAGGAGACGTGTGCATTTTTTTTGACGTTCAAAATTTAGCATTTTTTCGTCATTTTTGGCCTTTATTGTCACTGTGCATACTAAAACACTTTATTTTTACTGTCTATACTAAAGCACTTCTGTTTGAGTTATATTAAGGCGTTTACTGCCATTTTTTTGACGGGTCAAAATTTGGCCTCTTTCACCATACTATACTATTGCGGTATCAGCCATTTTTTTGGCCTGTACAATTCTGCATTTTTTTGTCATCTTGGGCTTTTATTTTCACTGTGTATTTTAAAACACTTCTCTATGAGCTATATTAAGGCGTTTACTGCTATTTTTTTGACGGGTCAAAGTTTGTCCTTTTTCGCCATACTATACTATTGGTGTTTTTCGTGCATTTTTTTGACATTCAAAATTTTGCATTTTTGCTTCATTTTTGGCCTTTATTTTTATGTGTATACAAAAACACTTCTCTATGAGTTGTATTTAGGCGTTTACTGCCATTTTTTTGACGGGTCAAAATTTGACCTTTTTCGCCATACTATACTATTGGTGTTTTTCATCCATTTTTTTGACGTTCAAAATTTTGCATTTTTTCATCATGTTTGGCCTTTATTTTCACTGTGTTTTCTAAAACACTTCTCTATGAGCTATAATAAGATGTTTTCTGCAATTTTTTTGAAAGGTTAAAATTGAGCATTTTTCACCATACTATACCATTGGTGTTTTCAGCCATTTTTTTGACGTGTAAAATTTAGCATTTTTTGGTCGTTTTTGGATTTTATTTCCACTTTGAATGCAATATCACTTCTCTATGAGTTATATTAAGGCGTTTATTGCCATTTCTTTGACGAGTCAAAATTTGACATTTTTTCGCCATAATATATTGTTGGTGGTTTTTGTCCATTTTTTTGACGTTCAAAATTTTGCACTTTTTTTTGCGTTTTTGGCCTTTATTTTTACTGTGTATACTAAAACACTTCTCTATGAGCTATAATAAAATGTTTTCAGCCATTTTTGACCGGTCAAAATTTTATATTTTTCACCATACTACACATGTTTTGACATGAAAAATTTTGCATTTTTTGGCTGTTTTTGGCCTCAGTATAGCTCATAGAGAAGTGTTTTTGTTTACACAGTGAAAATAAAGGCCAAAAACAACAAAATTTGACCAAAAATAGCTGAAAACAGTAGAAAACCACATCAAATATCGTACCGAGACCCGCCACATAATAGAAAGCTGCAAAAACGACTAAAAACACCATAAAATAGCATATTGAAAAAATGACACAAAATGCAAGGCTATAGTAAGGCAAAAATGTCAAGACGGGCCAAAGTCGTCTTCACCTGCTGAGGAGACTGAGGTTATGGAGGTCATGTGGAAGCACTGAGAGGAACAGGAAAAGACTGAACAAGCTGGTGAGGAGGGCGATCTTGGTCCTGGATTGTCCCCCAGAGACCATCGAGGAGGTGGGTGAAAGGAGAATGTTAACCAAGTTTACATCTATCATGGAAAACAGCTCTCATCCCCTTCATGAGACTGTGTGCACAATGAGCAACTCATTCAGCAGAAGACTGCTGCACCCACAGAAAAAGAGGGAACGCTACTGCAGGTCCTTCATCCCATCAGCTGTCATACTCTTTAACAACAGGACTTAATGTAGCACTGTGATGTCTGCTGTACAACTCTTTACCTGCCCACCTCGTGCAATACTGGTTACACTGTTATTTTATCTCTATGCAATATTTTCTGCTAATATTTGTTGCTGCTAATATTCTGTGTGATTATATCCATTTCTCTCCAATGTATATGAACAAGTGAAATGTGTATATACTGTAAATAGTTCTGTGTATTTAGTTATTAATATATATTTTTGGTATATTTATATACTTTTTTTATTTTTTTTAAATTTGATCTACTGTGATGAGTAAATTCCCCCAGTGTGGGATTAATAAAGTTTTATCTTATCTTATCTTATCGTACCTTATCTTAGAAAGGCAAAAATGTCAAAATTTGACCCCTCTCAAAAACAGCTGAAAACAGTTGAAAACTACCTAAAATAACGTGCTAAATCATGCCATAGCAAACATGTCAAAAAAATGACCCAAAAAGCAAGGCTATAGTAAGGCAAAAATGTCAAAATTTCACCCCTCCCAAGAAAAGCTAAAAACAGTTGAAAACCACCTAAAATAGCATACCGAAGCACGCCATAGCAAAGAAAGTTGCAATAACTGCCAAAAACACCATGATATGGCATGTCAAAAAAATGACCCAAAAAGCAAGGCTATAGTAAGGCAAAAATGTCGAAATTTGACCCCTCCCAAAAAAAACTAAAAACAGTTGAAAACCACCTAAAATAGCATGCCGAAGCACGCCATAGCAAAGAAAGTTGCAACAACGGGCCAAAAACAGCAAAATATAGCATGTCGAAAAAAATGACCCAAAAAGCAGGCTATAGTAAGGCAAAAATGTCAAAATTTGACCCCTCCCAAAAACAGCTGAAAACAGTTGAAAACCACCTAAAATAGCATGCCGAAGCACGCCATAGCAAAGAAAGTTGCAAAAAAAACGGTCAAAAACATCATAATATAGCATGTCGAAAAAAATGACCCAAAAAGCAAGGCTATAGTAAGGCAAAAATGTCAAAATTTGACCCCTCCCAAAAACAGCTGAAAACAGTTGAAAACCACCTAAAATAGCATGCCGAAGCACGCCATAGCAAAGAAAGTTGCAAAAACGGCCAAAAAACAGCATAATATAGCATGTCGAAAAAAAATGACCCAAAAAGCAAGGCTATAGTAAGGCAAAAATGTCAAAATTTGACCCCTCCCAAAAACAGCTAAAAACAGTTGAAAACCACCTAAAATAGCATGCCGAAGCACGCCATAGCAAAGAAAGTTGCAAAAACGGCCCAAAAACAGCATAATATAGCATGTCGAAAAAAAAATGACCCAAAAAGCAAGGCTATAGTAAGGCAAAAATGTCAAAATTTGACCCCTCCCAAAAACAGCTGAAAACAGTTGAAAACCACCTAAAATAGCATGCCGAAGCACGCCATAGCAAAGAAAGTTGCAAAAAAACGGTCAAAAAACATCATAATATAGCATGTCGAAAAAAATGACCCAAAAAGCAAGGCTATAGTAAGGCAAAAATGTCAAAATTTGACCCCTCCCAAAAAAAGCTAAAAACAGTTGAAAACCACCTAAAATAGCATGCCGAAGCACGCCATAGCAAAGAAAGTTGCAAAAACGGCCAAAAAACATCAAAATATAGCATGTCGAAAAAAATGACCCAAAAAGCAAGGCTATAGTAAGGCAAAAATGTCAAAATTTGACCCCTCCCAAAAAACAGCTGAAAACAGTTGAAAACCACCTAAAATAGCATGCCGAAGCACGCCATAGCAAAGAAAGTTGCAAAACGGTCAAAAACATCATAATATAGCATGTCGAAAAAAATGACCCAAAAAGCAAGGCTATAGTAAGGCAAAAATGTCAAAATTTGACCCCTCCCAAAAACAGCTAAAAACAGTTGAAAACCACCTAAAATAGCATGCCGAAGCACGCCATAGCAAAGAAAGTTGCAAAAACGGCCAAAAAAAGCAAAATATAGCATGTCGAAAAAAATGACCCAAAAAGCAAGGCTATAGTAAGGCAAAAATGTCAAAATTTGACCCCTCCCAAAAACAGCTAAAAACAGTTGAAAACCACCTAAAATAGCATGCCGAAGCACGCCATAGCAAAGAAAGTTGCAAAAAACGGTCAAAAACAAAATATAGCATGTCGAAAAAAATGACCCAAAAAGCAAGGCTATAGTAAGGCAAAAATGTCAAAATTTGACCCCTCCCAAAAACAGCTGAAAACAGTTGAAAACCACCTAAAATAGCATGCCGAAGCACGCCATAGCAAAGAAAGTTGCAAAACGGTCAAAAACAGCATAATATAGCATGTCGAAAAAAAAATGACCCAAAAAGCAAGGCTATAGTAAGGCAAAAATGTCGAAATTTGACCCCTCCCAAAAACAGCTAAAAACAGTTGAAAACCACCTAAAATAGCATGCCGAAGCACGCCATAGCAAAGAAAGTTGCAAAAAACGGTCAAAAACAGCATAATATAGCATGTCGAAAAAAAAAATGACCCAAAAAGCAAGGCTATAGTAAGGCAAAAATGTCAAAAAATTTGACCCCTCCCAAAAACAGCTGAAAACAGTTGAAAACCACCTAAAATAGCATGCCGAAGCACGCCATAGCAAAGAAAGTTGCAACAACGGTCAAAAACATCATAATATAGCATGTCGAAAAAAATGACCCAAAAAGCAAGGCTATAGTAAGGCAAAAATGTCAAAATTTGACCCCTCCAAAAAAAAAGCTAAAAACAGTTGAAAACCACCTAAAATAGCATGCCGAAGCACGCCATAGCAAAGAAAGTTGCAACAACGGCCAAAAAAAGCAAAATATAGCATGTCGAAAAAAAATGACCCAAAAAGCAAGGCTATAGTAAGGCAAAAATGTCAAAATTTGACCCCTCCCAAAAAACAGCTGAAAACAGTTGAAAACCACCTAAAATAGCATGCCGAAGCACGCCATAGCAAAGAAAGTTGCAAAAACGGCCAAAAAAGCAAATATAGCATGTCGAAAAAAATGACCCAAAAAGCAAGGCTATAGTAAGGCAAAATGTCAAAATTTGACCCCTCCCCAAAAACAGCTAAAAACAGTTGAAAACCACCTAAAATAGCATGCCGAAGCACGCCATAGCAAAGAAAGTTGCAAAAAACGGGTCAAAAACATCATAATATAGCATGTCGAAAAAAAATGACCCAAAAAGCAAGGCTATAGTAAGGCAAAAATGTCAAAATTTGACCCCTCCCAAAAAACAGCTGAAAAACAGTTGAAAACCACCTAAAATAGCATGCCGAAGCACGCCATAGCAAAGAAAGTTGCAACAAAAACGGCCAAAAACAGCAAAATAATATAGCATGTCGAAAAAAATGACCCAAAAAGCAAGGCTATAGTAAGGCAAAAATGTCGAAATTTGACCCCTCCCAAAAAAAAAGCTAAAAACAGTTGAAAACCACCTAAAATAGCATGCCGAAGCACGCCATAGCAAAGAAAGTTGCAAACAACGGCCCAAAAAAAGCATAATATAGCATGTCGAAAAAAATGACCCAAAAAGCAAGGCTATAGTAAGGCAAAAATGTCAAAATTTGACCCCTCCCAAAAACAGCTGAAAACAGTTGAAAACCACCTAAAATAGCATGCCGAAGCACACGCCATAGCAAAGAAAGTTGCAAAACAACGGCCAACGCCAAAAAACATCAAAATAATATAGCATGTCGAAAAAAATGACCCAAAAAGCAAGGCTATAGTAAGGCAAAAATGTCGAAATTTGACCCCTCCCAAAAACAGCTGAAAACAGTTGAAAACCACCTAAAAATAGCATGCCGAAGCACGCCATAGCAAAGAAAGTTGCAAAAAAACGGCCAAAAAAGCATAATATAGCATGTCGAAAAAATGACCCAAAAAGCAAGGCTATAGTAAGGCAAAAAAAATGTCGAAATTTGACCCCTCCCAAAAACAGCTAAAAACCAGTTGAAAACCACCTAAAATAGCATGCCGAAGCACGCCATAGCAAAGAAAGTTGCAAAAAACGGTCAAAAACATCATAATATAGCATGTCGAAAAAAATGACCCAAAAAGCAAGGCTATAGTAAGGCAAAAATGTCGAAATTTGACCCCTCCCAAAAACACGCCATAGCAAAGAAAGTTGCAAAACGGCCAAGTGTCAACAGCAAATATAGCATGTCGAAAAAAAATGACCCAAAAAGCAAGGCTATAGTAAGGCAAAAAAATGTCAAAATTCGACACATCAAAAATCGCCTGAAAACGTCTTTTTATAGCTTGTTGACTCGTCATAGCATACAAAATGGAATAAAAGTCAAAAAAAGGCCAAAAAACTCATAATCAGAAAAACTGTCAAAAAAGGATTTTCAGCCTTTACAAACATCATAGCGTAGTATGTCGAAATCTGCCAAACCAAAGAATTTCGACAAATGTTCAGTAAAAGTCCTCAAACGTAACAGTATATCTATATTTTATTAGTATATTTATACTTTTACTCAAACCATATGTATAGCTTATAATTATTATCCAAAAATGGCTGAAAACACCTTTTCATAGCTTGTGTCGTCGCGTCATACTGACCACGTCAAAAAAATGTCGAAAAAACGCGCAGTACAATATCGTGAAACATGCCAAACCGCAGCATCTCTACAAATGGTCTGAAAAAGTCTGAAAACGTAAAAGTTTATCTCTATTATACTAGTTTAGCTGTACTTTTACTCACACTATATTCATATCTTATATTTATAAATGTTCAGTTATGTCACAGATAGAATTTTTTTTTCTGTTTTTTTAGTAATTGCTGAATTTCTTTTGTTTTTTCTTTTACTCATTTGTTTATTTTTAGGTAATTTTCTTGTGTCGCTAATTGCTTTTGTTTGCATCCTCCTGTGCTCTCAGGTGTGAAAGGGTTAATGGTCATTAACACTGTTGGTTCTCGTCTTGTTTCCACTAACTTTTTGTTTTCGCCGCGGCGGCTCCGTCCAAACGTTCAGGCGCGTCGTCTCTCAAGCTGCCGGGCTGCCGCTGACCTTTTGACCTCTCGCCTCGTGCATCACAGCTTTCACGGCGTTGGCTCGTTTGCTTCGGCCAAAGGAAACGAGCTCCTGCTGCGTCTCCTCCTCGCTGACTGGAGGCGCTCCGCCCGCCGCGTCCTCGTCAGCACAGCTGGAAAAGTCGGTTTTTGCAATCACATTTTTTAATATGCGAATTTAACGAGGCGACGTTCACACCGCTGTGAACGTCGACATGACGCACAACCAAACGGCCGCGAGGAGCTTCACGACGTTCAGACGAGGCTGAGCTCTGCGGCCACAGATCCCGAAAAATAAGCGACCAGAGACGCGTCGTCTGTGTACATCCTTTAAACTTTAATGGTGAAGCAGAAAACAAAAACAGAACCATATCGTAAAATAAATTAGATTAGAAAAATGCCACAAGCACATTGGATTTGTACAACAAAGCAATGCAACAGACGGGAATCTTGTTTCCATATATACAGAATAAAAAATAGACTTTTTATTCTTTGTCCACTTCGTTCAGTGTCGGTATTTTTTCTCGATAAAAAGAACAAAATCTGAACAATACATTTTTTTTTCAGGTTTTTTTTCGGCACTGACATTTTGCATGTACATATTCGTATGTCCGTGTACACACAGGATGGACGGTGAGTTTGTCCCAAAAAAGTCCAGAGGAAGAGCGTCCGCTCTCCTCTTCAACACGAACAACAAAAAGAGAAACAAAGAAATAAAAACGGAGCACGGTGACGTCATCAAAAAGGGACCAATCCTCTCCATAAACTTTTGGTGAACAAGTCGACAACACTGATAAAAACACGCACGACACAGAAATCTGAGTTTTCTCCCAAAAACAGAACAAGGCGACCGTGGATTGTCTCTTTCAGTTTAGGACGAGATAAACTCAAAGAGTAAAGCATTGTGGGAAATGGAGTTTTTGACATATTACTTTGACATAAAAAGAAGAAATCAATTAAGAAACAAAATCTGTGAAGCATAAATAAGACGTCAGGCGATGTTTAAACATACTGAACTTTGTTCAGACAGAAATCAGTTTGTAAAATAACTTTTTTTTTTTTTCTTTTTCAGCATCGTTGAACGTAACATCGACAGTTTTTCGCTCTTACACAAACAAGTGCACGAACTCTTTGGTTTTCTGAAGCAAACTAAAAACTGGACGCTGGATGTTTTCGCCGCAGCAGAAAGCTCCCGCCTGCTCTCCTCACAGTCAACGCACTGACGTAAAACCCTCGCTTTTTACTGAGAACTCTGGGAAAAAAAATCCCTCGCCTCCGCTAAAAACTGCTCACCATTACAAACATAAAAACTTGTGAAATCATGATGAGTTTCTCCGATAAATCTGCTGGTTTTTGGGGGGATTTATTCCTGCAGGCTCATTCAAAGTGCATCAAATTTCCAGAAACGGATCGACCTCAGATTGACTCAGTTAACCCTTTGAAGCCTGGAAAGAACATCAGTTTTCTTGTGCTGCGTTCAAACGTCTTTCATAAGCACTTTAAACCTTTAAAAACTCGAGCAAACTGATTCGCTTTCTTTTCAAAAAGCAATGAGCACCTTTACAGGACGTTCCACAGTTTGCAAGAAAGAGAAGTTAAAAAGAGAAGTTAAATTTTTTTCTTTTAAATATTGGAAAAATGTCCGAAAACTATTAATTATTATTATTATTATTGTAAGTTTGTATACGTATTATATGTATGTTTATCTACATATTTATACATTTTTTCTTTTTTTGATGCTACATTTCAGGTAATTTCCTTTTAACTCTTAACTTGAATTTACTTCCATGTTTTTGATGAAATCAAGCCAGTTTGCTCAGGTTTCAAAGGGTTAAAGGTGGCAACCAAATTGCTTTTTGATATATTTATATATATATATATGAAGAATTATACATACAGGAAAATTCTCCAAAGTAAATTTCGGCACATTTCTCACGTATTTTTCGTTGCTTTTTCCCTGTTTTTGAAGGAAATCAAAGCAATTTGCTTGCGGTTTGAAGAATTAAATACTCGTGAGAGTCGGCAGCACAAGAAAAGTGACGTCAGTCCAGGTTTTAAAGGGTTAATGGGTGAGAGGGACCTCAGAGGGTTTTTAGGTTTTTGTAATAAAAAGTTAAGTCTTTATAACATCGATTCAGACATTTATAATTTAGCTATGGCGCCAATTATTTCAAAATAAAAGAAAAAAAAATGCTTTTCATGCCACACTATTCAGGGAAACATTTTTAGTAAAGTGTCACATTCACAAAAGATGAAAAACTTCCACAAAATACATTAAAACAATGAATTATTAGAGCCTCTGTAAATGAAATAATTACACGACACTGACCCGAAATTAAGATTCTTAAGAAGCGAAGGATGTTTTAGGGAAAATGTGATTTTGTTCGTAGTGCATTAAAATGTAAACTAACATTTTCTCGACTAATAATCACCTTCAGTTAGCTGTTAACGAGCTGTAAACATCCACCGGACAGAGATATAAATATGGTTTTAAGGTGTTTTTTTCTTGTGCTTTAAATCTGTGTTTTTTTATTTTTTCAAAGGTCAGACGAGTTAGCGCTCGGCTAGCTGTCACTGAATATCAACGCTAACTGAAAAGCCATAGCCATAGCTAATACCGCCGCTTATCGACGCTGAAACATCCCGCTTTATTTTCGTCTCTTAGTTTGAAATCTGAGAAAAGTCCATTTAGATTTTCAGTCATCAGCCAAATCTACATTTAACTTTCTCTAAGTGCTTTTTCTTCTCCTCTTCAACAACAGTCCTCGTAGCATCTGAATGGACAGACAGGAAGTCCCTGAGTTCGCTTCGTTAGCGCTCGGGGTCGCGCATTAATAATTGTGGCAACATTTTGCTCGCTACAGATGAATGGAATCTGTATTTTTTATTATTATATTATTATTATTATTATTATTATTATTTTTTAATCTAAATGGTGTTTAGCGCTCAATATCTGTTTACACTTATTTGATGGAAATTTTCCGAATGTTTCAAATTTCTCAAATTTTTTCTGAGTTTTCAAATGTTTTCAAATTTCCACGTCTTTGGTTGAAAATTTTCCAATGTTTTCAAATTTTTTGAATGTTTTCAAATTTTATCCTTGTCGGTGCAAATTTTTCTAATGTTTTCCAATGTTTTCATATTTTTTTAATGTTTTCAAATTTCCTCTTCATTGGTTGAAAATTTTCCAATGTTTTTAAATCTTTCAGATGCTTTCAAATTTTCTCCGCGTTGGTGAGAATTTTTCGAATGTTTTCAAATTTTTTGAATGCTTAAAAATTTCCTCCTTGTTGGTGCAAATTTTTCTAATCTTTTAGATTTCCATGTCTTTGGTGGAAATTTTCAACTCTTTGGTTAAAAATTTTCTGTTTTCAAATTGTTCGAATGTTCTAAAATTTTCTCCTCGTTGGTCCAAATTGCCAAATGTTTTGGATGTGTTCATGTTTTCAAATTTCCACTTCTTTGGTGGAAATTTTTCTAATCTTTTCAAATTTTTCAAACATTTCAAGATTTCCATGTCTTTTGTGGAAACTTTTCTGTTGATATACATTTTAAAACATTATAAAATATTCTATCAGAGCAGTGGAAATTTTAAAACACTAATATAATGTCCTCTTCTTTAATGAAAATGTCAATGTTTTTTTTTTTTTCAAAAACAGTCGATAAATTTCCACTTTTTGGTGAAATGTTTTTAGTATTTCAAACTTTTTCAAAAACTTTCAAAATATTTCCACTTCTTTGATGGAGTACTTTTTTTACGTAATGTTCAGCATTCATTATCTGTTATTTTGAAATCTTTGAAAACATTTGGAAAAAAGAAAAAAAAAACACACAAAAAAGGCAGAAATTTAAACATTCAAAAAATATTTTTTCAAATGTCATTAGAAAATACTTTTTTCAAAAACATTCAACAAATTTCCACTTCTTTGGTGAAATTTTTTGAATATTTTTCAAATTTTCCAAATTTTCAAAAACATCGAAATAAATCCACTTATTTGATGGAGGTTTTTTTTGTTGTTGTTTTTTAACATTTATCACTTGATATCTGTTCTAACTTTTTTTGGTTGACATTTTTCAAATGTTTTAATTTTTTGATAACATTCAGGAAAAAAAGCATCAAAAATGTAGAATTTGAAACATTTGAAAATTTTTCACTTCTGTGGGGAAAAGTTTTCAAATGTTTTCATTTAAAATGTTTTCAGTTTTTTTCAGAAACATTCAAAAATTTTCCACTTCTCAGGTGTAAATCTTTCACGTTAATTAAATGTCATTTTTTAAAAAAAAAAAAAAAAAGCAAGGCTGTAGCATCTGCTGAGATCAAATTTTTGTTTTTGGGATAAATTTGCAACATGGTGAGTTAACATGTCACAGTTACAAACTTAAAAAACTATTGTAGTAATTTTAGACTTGATATACTTGCATTTGAATATTTTGATGCCAATAATGATAATAAATAAAAAGGGATGCGATATTTACGCCAATCAGATTTTTATTTCCAGCAGTTTGTGGAAGGCTGTGAGACGTTTACAACTGAACAACAGAAAATATACATTTCAATTGAATACTGAACAATTGAGAAATTTTGTGACAAATCCAGAAATTGTAGCTTAAGAATTTCAGAGCTTTTAGTGTCGACCTGACCTCAGTATTTCAAATATCTTGGCTACAGCCGTAAAACTTCGTCCAAAGTGGCCCAGCCAATTAAACCACCTGATTTCACCCAAATTTTCTTTGCACTGAGCGATAAACCTGAACTCCAAGCCACATTTTTTGTGTTTTTTGAGACCGTGACCCCTGAGCTACTAATGAGGACTCATAACTAACGCCCGCCTCAGCACGAGGATCAAACACGTGAGCTCTCATGCGTGAAACCTCGACAGGAAGTTCCAGTCTGTCGTCTCTCTGAAGGTCTCTTCAGTCTAATATGAGCATGTGTCGCTATAGTGCAAAAAATAAAAACGTTTGCAACGTTTCTTTAAAAGAAAAAAACAAAATCGACATAATAACACAAATGCAGCCAAACAAAAATATCCTTAAAACAACAATAATAAAATTATTATTATTAATATACTTACTGACAATAATAATTATAACATCAACATGGTAACATAAGAAGTGTTTGGTTCCAGCAGCCGGGCCAACTTGTTTCTTTCAAGTATCTCTCAACACACACACACACACACACACACACACACACACGCACACACGCACACGCACACACGCACACGCACACACCACAAATGTATACTTCCAAAAAATAATACAAAAAAAGAGTCTTCTTCTTTCCTCCTCGTACATTTTGAAAAAAAGTAAACAGTTGGGAAACAAAAAGGAGACAAAGTCAAATAAGATTGTAATACGTGAAACAAGTTGCATAGTTTTGAGATTTCGTTGTTAGTAGTTTTTTCAGGCACCTCGTCTCTCCGAGGTCTGACGGGTCGATTGGTGCTTGAACGTCTCAGCCACATAAATAAGCCTCGCTCCCTCCTTTTGTAACAAAAATATATTAGATATTCTTTTTTTTTTTTCTTTTTTTTTCTGGTTTTATTTTTGAAAGTGCCGTCTAGACTCTTCCAGAGTTCTGCTGGACAAGGACGGAGGAGAGTCCCAGAGAGCGACCCGGAGTGACGGAGGGATGGAGAGAGGAGGCGCGGAGCGAGACGCCGCACGTAAAAGTGACAATGAAGATAAAGTCAGCGGGTCTTCGTCCTCTCCTCCCTCCATCTCATCCCTGTTTCTCTCTCTCTCTGTCCCGTCCTCTCCAGTCCAGTTCGTGGCGGAGCGGCTCGGCTCGGTTTTACGAGCAGCCGCACTCCTCCACGATCCTGCGGAGCGGCTCGGCTCGGTTTTACGAGCAGCCGCACTCCTCCACGATCATGTTCTGGATGTCCTTCTTGATGATCTTCTGCTCCTCGTTGTAGTAGAGCATGGACATGGCGCGTAGCCGAGTGGGCACGCAGCACGACCGCAGGTTCTGGAAGGGGCTGTAGCCCCGCATGCGGTAGTGGCTGATGACGGTGGAGTGGAAGGACAACGTGGACCCGGTGATGCTCGCCACGTGGGAGGGGCACTCGCCCTCGCAGTAGTTGGCATGATAACCGGGCGGCGCGATTATCCAGTCGTTCCAGCCGATGTCTTTGAAGTTGACGTAGAACTGCCGTTTGCAGCAGACGCGCACCTTCCCGTCACACTCCAGCCCTCGCTTCCTGCGCCGCCGCGAGTCGCCGCCATCCTCCTGCCGGACCACAGCCATGAGGAAGGGCCGGTGGGACTGTTCCCGCTGGTTGGCGCGCTGCGACGCCTCTGAGCCGCCGGAGACCAGGACGAGCGTCGCTCCGGCATCGGCGCAGAGCGGGCAGGAGACTCTGAGGCTCAGCGTTGTGCTCTCGGCGCTCTCCAGGAGCGCTTGAACCGCCGCTGACACCGGGAAGGTGTGCCAGCCGCTGCGACGAGTATCCACGGTTTTCTCCGCCAGCAGGATGTCGTCCTGCGGCAAGGACGGG
>NC_056483.1:162223-209723 GCF_008729295.1 Plectropomus leopardus
AACTAACTTTCACAGTCTGTTGGTGTGACGCCGATGATGCCGCTAATATCGAAGAGACGTCTGGTGAAATCGGGATGCGATGTAAAAATGTTCCTGACTGGTTCAGTGCACGCTGGGACAGACTGCCGCCGCCCGCCACGCTCTACAGAAAGAGAGAAACTAACAGGTTTTATTCATTATCTCTATTCTTAAACTTCAGCGAAATATGGCAGCAGGTCTGAACACTGAGAGGAAGTATTCTCATACTTCACTGTAGAAAAAGTACTATTATTAACAATAATATCAGGAAAAAAACAACCTATCACTTCCTGATTTGTCAAAATGGTGAAAACAGAGAAAAGTGTCACAACGAACAAGAGCCCGACGTTATCTGTTCTGTTAAAGAAAGAGTCCAAACTTTGATCTTATTACTAAAACATTACGAAGATTAACATTATTATACCATCAAAAACCAATACGCCATCAAATATCAAGTTTATAACATTAAAAAAATCTATACTATTGACCACCAATTTATATCATCCAAAATAAGGTCCATGCCATCAAAAATCAAGTTATCAAAAACCAATCTATACCATCAATAACAGCTGATACCATCAATAACTAAGTTAATGCTATCAAAATCAGGTTTTTACCATAAAAAACATGTTTTTGCCAACAAAATGTAGTTATGCCATCAAAAGTCAAGTTAATATTATCATGAACCGATCCGTGCCATCGAAATCAAGTCTAGTTTTTTTGCCAATAAAGAACAAATCTTTACCATCAGAAGTAAAGATTATACCATCAAAAACCAATTTTGTGCCAACAAAAATCAAGTTTATGCTATCAAAATTGAGTTAAAAAACAAACTATACCAAAAAACAAAAAAAAAATCTTTTTTCTATATTTTATAACTATTTTCTCAAAAAAGCGGGGCCAAATGTGACCCCTGATAAACAGCATCAAAAAAGAGCCCAACACCCCCCGAGATCCTTGAAATGTGCTGAAATCCTAAAAATGTCTGAAATGCCTAGAAATCCTAGATACAACAACCAGATTCCTAGAAACCTGCTAAAATCTGGAAAACATCTTAAAATCTGAGAAATGTCCTAAAATCCCAGATACAACCCAAATCCAAGAAAGCTGCGAAAATCTTAAAAACCTCCCTGAAATCCTAGAGACATGCTTAAGCTCTTAAGCTTAAAGTCCTGAAATTCTGGAAATTTCCCAAAATCCTAGAAACATGTATGTAGCTGCTGTAAGTGAAAAAATCAGGTTGAGTCCTTGAGCCTAAATTTCACTTGTTTGGTGTAAAAAGACAAACTCATGAAGAAAAAGAAAAAAGCATCGGAGAAATCAGTGAAGTTTGGGCGTCTTTGCTCTAAAAATTGAGTTAAACACTATTGTTTTTAAAAATGAATCAACTGAATTTTCAGCTGTAAATACAAACAACAGAAGTTTGTGGACATCAGTGTCCACAAACTTTTGACCACAAGTCACAACTATCATACTTTTGTCTCCATTTGCAAAACCGTATCCTGTTTGCATTTTTATTTTGTCAGGAACAAATAAAAACTGATTTCCCTCAGATTCAAATAAAGTGAGTATGAGTTTCTGCAGATGAACGAAAAAATATATATGTATTTTAAAAATTATTTTTTAAATTAATTTTGTAAATAATTTTCTAATAATTCATTTTTTAAATATATTATTTTTACATTTTTTTCAGAGTTCGTAGGAGAGATGCCTCGTTCTAAAACAGTTCTGCAGTTTCGACAGCATGTGTCACAGCATGTAAAGAGCGCGGAGCAGGTAGGACACAGTCCGTCCAGCAGCTCATTTACACTCGGAGACATTGTGTTTGTGGAGTCTGTCCGTCCTCTGCGAGTCGTCTCCTCACAGCTCGTCTCTCTCTCTAATCCCCCTCCATTTACTCCAGACTGATCTCTGCAAACCCGCCTCTCAACAACTCATAAAACCTGAATTCTGGCCCTCGTCCGCGCCGTCCGACAGCTTGTCTCGCCGTCTCCGTGTTTGGACGGAGGACACCGAGACAAAAACTACAGATCAGTCATCCTCTCTCCAAAAAATAAATAAATCAGTAGACAGGAGCAGATTCACTGAAGGGAAGTCTGATCTGAGACATTCAGACAAATGTCGAGGAATTTCAAAACCGTTTCTTAAGCTTTAAAAATGCTCACAGTCTCGCTCATAAAACGTGCACTTTGGCCCATCGAAACTCAATTTTAGTTACGACAAACTCAGCTCAGTTTGAACCACAAACATCGAAGACAGTGAAGATCAACACAAAGACAGCTCAGACCATCGAAAACACTTCAGATCTTCAAAATCAGAGTGTGGACCAGAGAAAAATCACAGTTAAGATCACTGAAATCAGAGTGTGGACCAGAGAAATCACAGTTAAGATCACTGAAATCAGAGTGTGGACCAGAGAAATCACAGTAAAGATCACTGAAATCAGAGTGTGGACCAGAGAAATCACAGTTAAGATCACTGAAATCAGAGTGTGGACCAGAGAAATCACAGTAAAGATCACTGAAATCAGAGTGTGGACCAGAGAAATCACAGTTAAGATCACTGAAATCAGAGTGTGGACCAGAGAAATCACAGTTAAGATCACTGAAATCAGAGTGTGGACCAGAGAAATCACAGTTAAGATCACTGAAATCAGAGTGTGGACCAGAGAAATCTGTCAGCAAGTCGATCTTCTTCACCTGCTCTCAACATTACACTTCATCACCATCATCTTCATCACTATCATCATCATCACTATCACTAACATCATCATCGTCATCTTCATCACCATCATCTTCATCACCATCATCTTCATCACCATCATCTTCATCATCACTATCACTATCATCATCATCATCATCTTTATCACTATCATCCCCATCATCATCACTATCATCATCATCATCATCACTATCATCATCATCATCATCACTATCATCATCACATCGTTATCACTGTCACCATCATCTTCATCACTATCATCATCACTATCATCATCATCATCATCACTATCATCATCATCGTTATCACTGTCATCATCATCTTCATCACTATCATCATCACTATCATCATCAATCATCATCATCACTATCATCATCATCGTTATCACTGTCATCATCATCTTCATCACTATCATCATCACTATCATCATCATCATCATCACTGTCATCATCATCTTCATCACTATCATCATCATCGTTATCACTGTCATCATCATCTTCATCACTATCATCATCACTGTCATCATCATCATCATCACTATCATCATCATCTTCATCACTATCATCATCATCTTCATCACTATCATCATCTTCATCACTATCATTGTTTTCATCACTATCATTATCATCTTCATCTTCCTCACTATCATCATCATCGTCGGCAGCCTCCAAATCTTTCCTAATTCTCCCATCAGCCCCTGGGGCGTAATATGAGTCTGATTTGATTAATCGAACCTTTCGTCTGTTTATCAGCTAACGAAGCCAAACAAGAGCTCAACAAACTCTGAGCTGCTAAAAGGACTTAAATCCCCCATAATCCCTCTCTCTCACACACACACACACACACACACACACACACACACACACACACACACACACACACAGTGTCAGAGTTTAGTTACGAGATTTTATTTCTCTTATTTATTTTACTAAATCCCATCATGTTTATATTCTCTGCAGAAGACCAAAAACCATCAACAATGAATCATGTTGTTTTTCACGCTGTGCAGCCGCGGCGTCCATCAGTGACATCATCAGTCCCGAGCATGCGAAGCTTCGGCCCGAATGTTAAAATATGTGTGGATGAAATATAAACAGGCTTTAGGGACTGTTCCTTATTTATCAGAGGAGTGGGGCGGCCTCCCAGAGCGACTCGGGCAAAATGCATGAAGCGTTTGTTGCACGTTGTGTTCAAGGACCATCAGAAATCTGTAACAGATAACTTCTGTTATACAGTTTCTGGCTGCGATAAATTGCTGAAATCTGGGGGTTTAAACAGTTGTTCAATTTAATAAGCACCCAAAATTTTAAAATGCAAAAAAAAGTTGTTAGAAGATTTATGAGAAAATGTGACCAAAAAATAAATTACTTGCCAGAAATTGTTAAAGAAAAAATTATCCCCCAAAAATAAAAAAAGCCAAAAGTTAAAGGAAAAAATAATCGCAATTAAAAAAACACAAAAAACAAGGGGCATCAAACACACACACTGTGTGTGTGTGTGTGTGTGTGTGTGTGTGTGTGTGTGTGCGTGCGTCTGTGTGTGTCTCTCACTCCGTCTGTTTACATTAAAGGATCTCTCCTTTTTTACACTGCACAAAACACATACACGCACGCACACGCACACACACACACACACACACACACACACACACACACACCATCCTGCTGACACTACAGCAAAAACTGTGGGTTCATCCGCCGCTGAAAATAGTCCCCAACAAAGTCTCTGTGTCCTCGTCGAGTTTTGAGTTGAGTTTTAAAACATGAAACTCTGGATTTTTTACAGCGCACCTAACAGTCCACCCGCTCCTCTGTCTTTTTGGTTTACATTGGGAGGGATCAGCAGGCTGGGTCACACATCCCTACCCCCCTAGCACGCACACACACACACACACACACACACACACACACACACACACACAGATCGTATTGAAGACGTCGAAGGTTTGAGTCCTCACAGTATTTCAGACCTGCTGGAGTTTAAATACGCTCACAGATTTACCTTTAAAAAGACAGTGACCACTGATACTCAACTTATAGCCCTGTCAGGGGCCCTGTCAGGGGCCCTGGTGGCCCCCAAACATTTTCTAACTGACACTAAGAATAAAGTGATTGACTCTGTGAATAGTTTTTGTCCTTTTAGTCTCCATAAGGTGTCAGAGACATAAAACAGCATCAAAATAGAGCCAGAGGAGGATCCCCCACAGCCCCGACAGAGGACACAGCTGAGACACTCACGTCCTAAAACACTAGAAATGTCCTAAAATCCTAAAAAAATGTCCTAAAATTCTTAAAATGTTCTAAAAAGCAAAGAAACGTCCCTAAATCCACAAAGTGTGCTGAAATCCTGGAAAAGTCTTAAAATCCAAAAACTGTCCTAGAAACATCCTAAATGTGAAAAATGTCATAAAATCCAACAAATGTCCTAAAGGCCTAGAGACGTCTTCAAAACACAATACAATCCTAAAATCCAATAACACCCTAAAATCTTAGAAATGTCGGAAAAACCTGAGAAAGTCCTAAAATTCCAAAAACATCCTAAAATCCAAGAAATGACCTCAAATCCTAAAAATGTCCTAAAATTCTAGAAATAATTTAAAATTTGAAAAATATCTTAAACTCCTTGAAACATCATAAAATTCGAGAAACTGTAAAGTTTTTGAAAGTTTTTGAAATCTTCTTAAATCTTTGAAACATCCTAAAAACCTCAAAAAGTCCCAAAATCCAACAATTCAAGAAACATGCTAAACTCCTACAAACGTCTTGAAATCAGAGGAATATCCGAAAATGCTAGAAACTTCAGCATTTCTTCAAATGTCCTAAAATCCTAGAGACAAGTTTGGGGGTGCTGCTGTGGCCCCCGGGCCCCGTCATCAGGTAAAAGTGGCCCCAAAACAAAGCAGGCTGAGTGTATCTGAACAAACTGGCTCACACGACTCCTCTAAATCCCCAAAAGTCACTCTGCTCCTTTAAAATAATGAAATCATGGACGCGCTCAGACGATGACGACAGCGTTTACGGAGTTAAGGTGGAACTCTACGTGGGCGTGCGAAGGCCCTCCGCGAGGACTGTCAGGCTTCAGCCGCGCCTGCGTGGGACAGAAATCTGCTCCAGATCCCGAGAGTCGACGCCCTGCTCGGCCTTATTGGCACCACATGTGAGTCAGCGGGGCTGTGTTAGTAAACACACACACACACACACACACACACACACACACACACGGTGAGCAGCGCGGGATGTGAAACTAAATCTGTGTAACGCTGTCAAACGGCCGGTAAACAAAAGTGGCGAGGAGGCATTAAAGCAGCCTCGCCGTTTGACGGGAGGAATGTCCCGAATGCCAAACTCGCTCATCGTCATCGGCAGGAGAAGAGAACACACACTTTCAAAATAAATCCTGCCGTCTGTAGTTCTGAGGACGCCTCGGCCGTTTTCAGCGTTTTGGTTTTTTGGGCGGATCAAAGCGGAGACGAGACAAATGATCTGGAGCGAGACAAGACGAGGACGTCGCGCTCTGCTTTTCCTTTGAATCAGAACAAATCTCTTTGAGTTTTTGGGCTGTTGATTCAAAACATTTTCCACCATTTTTGGACCAAACTTTACAGAGCTGCAATTAAAGACATATTTGACTGCTGGAGCGTTGGCGCTGCATGAGCAGAGAAAACAGAGAAAAGGGACAGTTTCGGACCAATAACACAAACAGAAACGATCTCCATCGGATGACACGTGGTGCATAAATCTGCGTCATCCAGCAGAGTTTCGCTCACACTGTTATCAAACACAGCTGGTTAAAAGTATTTGTGTCATTAGCGATCTTTTAAATGTATTTTTATTTTTTGACAAATTAAGGTGGGACAGCCCAGGTGAAAATATTTTTTATAAACTGATCAGTTTTCTGATTTTTAGCGTTTTTGCTTCCATAACATGTCCCTCAGATTAGAGTAAAAAACAGAAAAACGACACATTCAGGTTTATTTCTATTAAGATTGTTCAAATAAATGTGTGCAAATTCATGTACATTTGCATATTTTAACATACATTTTCGAAAACTTGTATTACAAAGAAAATGTCGTAGTAATCGCCTGGAAATTTTCATTTCATTTATTTTTCGTGTTTTATTTTATGTGTAAAAAATGTATGGGATTTTAGCACGCAAACCTTTAAAGGCCCAAAAACAAAAAAAATCTCATGGAGGAAACTTTCCACTTTAGCAGCTTTAACTTTCCTGTTTTATTCTGAAGGTTTTTACGGAGCCGTTTGTTCATGTATCATTCATTAACTACATGAAATTGTTGTTTCTTCATGACAGTATTTTCTGATTAATGAAAGTGATAAAAAGAAATATCCAAAAATTCTCTCTGTTGAAACTTTTGACTTGAAAAATGACAACAAATTTTACTCTGAACCCGACTTCATCAAATATTCAGATTTCTCTTCTGGAAATGTACAAAAATTACTGCATATTTAATTAGAAAATGCCTCATTTCCATATTTAAACCTACATTTTTAGTACAAAACATAATTATTGGAAATAATCAACTGCGAAAGATTCATGGTGATTAGTTTTTATATTGTTTTATCTAATTTTGATTAATTTTTTCAAAATTAAACAATTAATTAATTAATTTGTTGTAGTTGTTTATTTCCTTATTATTATTTTTATTATTATTAACTGTGGTTTTGATGGATATCCAAAATTCCTTCTGTAAAACGTTTGACTTTAATATGTTTCAACAAGAAGTTTAAACCTAGTTTCATCAAATATTCAGATTTCTGTTCGGGAAATGTTTGCAGAAGTGCTAATTTAATTAGACAGTGCCTCATTTGCACATTTAAATATCAAATTTCAGAGAATTAGAAAAAATGTCTGAATGTAAGAGATCAGTTTCATGGTGATATTTACTGGTAACATTTTTCCGTTTCACTTCGGTTGTCTCCCTGTAATCGTTTCCAGCATTCCCTTTGAATATTTTTAGAGCAAAAACAGACACAAACTTTGTGATTCCAGACGTTAAAATGGGATATTTTGCTCCTTTTTGTTGTGATATATGAAAGTAAATAAACATCTGTCGTTTTCTGGACAAAACGAGACACACTGAGATGTTTTTTTTAACTCTGACTAAACGATTAATTGATTCATGGAGAAAATAATCGGCCTTAATGAAATTCCTCGTTAGCTGGCGCCTTAATCGCATTCACGGGCAGCGAATCCCTCACATGGAGTCTGACAGGATCGCGACCAGGCGAGGACTCCCGCCAGGTACAGTAACCAATCACAGCTGAGATCTGTGTTTAATACACATGAAAGTAAAGTGCAGCCCGGAGGTGTTCGGACTGCACGCTACGCCGCAGTCAGAGGCCACGCGACACAAAAAACACTAATGCTCCTCAATTTAGGGAAATTTGCTCCAGATGGTTTGAATCGGTTTGAGTCGTAACGGCGTTTTTGTGCCGCTGAGAGTCTTTAAAATGATGATGTGAAACTAAACGCGGTGAGGAGAAAGCGGAGGTTGTTTCCTCGCTCAGTGTCGCGTGCTTCTGCTGTTATTCAGTTTCAAACACAAAGACGATAAAAACGTGACGGACCGTGGGAATCGGCTCCGCTCCGCTCCCATCCCTCGTGTTCCCATCAGCTTTTATTGTCTTTGCATCATTTTAACAAAGTCATTTTGTGGCTTGTTTTCCATTTTCAGACCTCGTATTCGAACCAGATTTCTCTCTCGGGACTATAAAGTTTTGAGCTAAATTGGAGCTGAAGAGCCAGAACGTCCGTCCCTCGGTCTGTGCGGGTTCCCAGGCCACTTTATACATAACGAGCCGGCAGATAAGCAGCCCGAGCTGACAGTCAAACCTCCCGTCTCCAAATACAGACATGCCAAACAGACCCCGCTCGGGTTTCACCGACGACTCGCGACGCGCTAAACGAAACCACATCCACGAGATCCACGTGATCCACGAGTCCGACGAGCAGAGACGAACCTCAACCGTCCACCGACACGGGACACAAACAGGGACTCAACACATCTCTGCGTCACACTGCTGCATTTAGTCGAGTTTCTGCCAAAAGCTACATTTCACAAAATCACACTGAACACATCGTGAGAAGCAGATAATCGTTAAAAAGTTTCTGCTGCTGCAACATCTGAGATAAAGTCAGAAGTTTGTTCGTACTGAAGATTCGGCTCGCGGCGGGATTTACTGAGACGCAGCTCCGACAGAAGACAGAGTCAACACAGAAAAACTGCACCAACAACTGTTCAAGAGCAAAAACTGATGATTTCTTTGATTCATAAAATATCAAAAAAATAGTGAGAATGTCCGTCATAATCTCCTACAGCAGTGATACTCAACTTACGGCCCGAGGGACAAGTCTGGCCCCTGACAGGGCCCCTGGTGGCCCCCAGCCATTTTCTAATGTACAATATACATATAGTGATGGACTCTGTGAATAGTTTTTGTCCTTTTAGTCTCCATAAGGTGTCAGAGACATAAAAGCATAAAAATAGAGCTTGTTGATCAAAAAAAGAGCCAGAGGAGGATCCCCCACACCCCCTCAGAGGACACAGCTGAGACACTGATGTCCTCAAATCCTACAACTGTCCTTAAATCTCGGAATTGTCTTAAAATCCTAGAAATCGAAAATGCATGTTACGCTCTATGTATCTTTCTGCGTCTGCAGGTTACACTCCGTTTTCATAAATCTTAAATTAAAATAAATAAATACATAACTGATGCATAAATTTACTAAAAAGTGCATCCAGACGATGATTCAGCGCTCAGCGGCCAAATGATAACAGGAAGTGAAAAGAAGAAGTTCTTTTTATCTCTGCAGGAAAACCCTTATCACCGCTGATAAAGCAACGACTTCCTGTTAGCACACGTTCACAACATTTAACAACCCTTTCCATCCAGCTGCACGCACGCACACACACACACACACACACACACACACACTGGGAGTTTCCCAGTATAACCATTTGCATGCTGGGATAAAAAGCTGCTGTTCGAGTGGAGGTGAAGCGGCCGGCGGTCTCGTGTGCGAGTCGTTCAGGGACAGTCACCGAGGCTGTGACCATGTACTTCAATTTTTAATCCGCTCTCCCCCGTCCTCCCCCGTTCTCCCCCGTCCTCCCTCTCTGTATTTAGCGAGGCCGCCGCTCGCGGCCTCCCTGTCCTCCCAGAGGGACGACAGAGCAGGCAGCTGGCAGAGAGCGGAAAACACAGCGACGTCTCACTCTGAGCATTTTTCAACCAACATCACTCACTTTGTTCTGACTGCAACTGATTTATGTCTCACTGGGTACCCCGAATTTAACCCTGAAGACGGACAGCAACACAGCAGCCATTTAAATCTGGACTAAATAAAACTCATTATGAAATATAACGTTTACTGTAAGAGAAAAATGAGCAGTTTTTGTCCAACTCATAACAGTAAGAAATGTGATCAGTGTTAGCTGCATCTTTCTTCATAAATCATTCACTTAAAGCAAATTAAAGGGAACAAATTTGGGTCGTCAGGTTGTGAAACTTTGAGTAGTTGAACTGATTACTTGGAGAGAAATGCATTTTTTGGGAGCTAAATAATACTAATAAGTGCAGACCTCATGTGCAGACTGGATTATTATCATACAGAAAGACCACAGCGTCACAGAGGTCCAAGCCATGCCCCTGATGTCCTAAAATCCAGGAAACGTCCTGCAATGCTAGACATGTCCTGAAATCCTTGAAACGTCCTAAAATTTTGGGAATTTTCTAAAATGTTAACAACATCCTAAAATCCTTGAAATATCTTTAAATTCCAAAAATGTCCAAAAATCAGAGAAATGTCCGACAATGCTAGAAATGTCCTAAAATACTACAAAAAAATTAAAATCTGAGAAATGTCCAAAAATCTTAGAAATGCCTACAAGGCCTAAAATGTCCTAAAATCCCCCAAATGTTCTAAAATCTAAGAAATGTCCTCAAACCCGAGAAATATCCTAAAATCCTGGAAACATCCTAAAATCATAGAAATGTCTGAAAAAACTAGGAATGTCCGAAAATCCTAAAAACTGGTATGGGGCCGCCGTGACTGGCCCCGGGCCCCCAGTCGGAGCAGGCTGAGTATCTGTGTTCTGTAACAACATTTGAATCATTTCGCTGTAAATTTAATTTCCTGTCAGTGATGCAGATGTCAGTATGTTTGTACAGCCGTCAGGGACTATTTTCAGCGGCGGATGAATCCACGGTTGGTGCTCTGATGAGTGTTTGTGTGTAAAGAGGGTTTTAATTAAACTGCAGTGTGTGTTCGTATCTCGTCCTCATCTCTCCCTGTCACTGTGTGTGCGTGTGTCTGTGTGTGTGCGTGTGTGCGTGTGTGTGTGTGTATGTGTGCGTGTGTGTGTGTGTGTGTATGTGTGCGTGTGTGTGTGTGTGCAGCAGGTCTGGACACAATCTGTAGTTGTTTACTATCGAGTGATTCATCTTCTCAGACATAGAGCATCTTTGGCGGCTGGTCACACATCAAAGGGAGCCAAACGATGCGGTGGGACGACGTCGACTCAAACCGGCCGCCGCTGCACGGACACGACCGTAAACACGCCATAAACACGCCAGAGACACATCACGAAAAAACAACAGTGATGGACAGGGAGAGGGAGACAGATAGAGAGAGAGACAGAGAGAGAGAGAGAGACAGAGACACAGAGACAGAGACAGAGACAGAGAGACAGAGAAACAGAGACAGAGACACAGAGACAGAGACAGAGACACAGAGACAGAGACAGAGACAGAGAGAGACAGAGACAGAGAGACAGAGAAACAGAGACAGAGACACAGAGACAGAGACACAGAGACAGAGACACAGAGACAGAGACAGAGACAGAGAGACAGAGACAGAGACAGAGAGACAGAGAAACAGAGACAGAGACACAGAGACAGAGACAGAGACAGAGAGAGAACGTGAGTGAAGAGAAAAGACGAGATCAAAAGAGTGAAAATAAAACGTGAAAACAGAAAAAAAGATAATTAACTAATTAACGTTTATTTTCCCATCAGACAGACGTCTTTGTCCACCCGTCCGCTGCGGTGTCCTCTCAGCCGTCGGCAGCCAGCGAACCGGCTCGAAGCCCGGCGCAGGGTTGCCGGTTTGAATCTCCAGACGGAGCGGGCCACCAGAATAGATCCGACAAAGAGCGGTTTATTCTGGGCCGGAGCGGGAAGGGTAGGCTGAGGTTAGAGCGAGCGCCGCGCAGCCGGATGAAAGCGGATTGTGGAATGTCGCTAATGATGTGTTCAATTAAGTTCAATTAGCCTAATTGTCCTCTGTGTGTTGGGGAGAGACGGGGAAGATAAACAGGGACGGAGGAGAGGAATTTAACCAGCGGGCGGACGGAGAGACGGACGGAGCGGCGGACAGATGGATATTGTGTCGGAGCTAAACGGAGGTTGACGCTCGCTGCGCGCCAAGAATGCAGTCGTCCCTCCGCTCCCCCGCTCACCATCTCTGTCGCCCAAAATAATTACCGAGGTCCCTGAACGCATCGGTTATTCCCAACAAAGCACAGGACGGCTGGCTGGGTGCAAAGTATTCTCACAGCGGGCCGACAGCGCACAAACACAACACGCAGCTTTCATCGTCCCGAGGACGGACCGCAGATTTTCAGCCTCTTTTAGATCCTCTTTTGGTTTCTAAGCACTTTAAAGAGGTTCCGTAAACTAAGAAAAAACGTCTGAAAAGAGACACGTGGAGCTAAAAATATACCAGTGATACTCAACATACGGCCTGAGGGCCAAATCTGGCCCCTGACAGGGCCCCTGGTGGCCCCCCAACCATTTTCTAATTGACACTAAACATAAAGTGATTGACACTGTGAATTGTTTTTGTCTTTTAGGGTCCATAAGGTGTCAGAGACATAAAACAGAGCCCCCACACCCGCCGACGGGGGACACAGGCAATATGTCCTAAAATTCTAGACATGTCCTAAAATCAAAAATGTCCTAGCATCCGAAAAATGTCCTAAACTTCTAGAAATGTCCTAAAATCCTTGCAACATGCCTGATCTGCTGGGGCCCCTGACCTCCTGTCATTTTGCAAAAGTGGCCCCCAAACCTCCTAAACTCAGCCAAACCTCAGAGGAAAATTTCGGCCCGTAGAGATTGTCCTTAATTGTTTTTAAATATTTATTTTCTATTTCCTGTAACATAATTTTAATCATATAACAGAGAGACTTATTAAAAATCTAATTTGTGGACATTTTTCCTCTGTGTTTTGATCATGCGAAATGATCCCTCCAGCTCATTTTCTGATCATTTCTCCGTCACCTTTTGCTGAGTTTTTGCAGTTTGCGGGATATTTCTTGCCATGTGTCGCAACAGGGTTTTTTTTTTTGTTTTTAAAGAAATCAAATCTATTTCTTTAAGTTTATATGAAGAAAAGTGACGTGGCTTCAGGTGTTAAAGGGTTAACAGCGCTGACAGGCAAACGCGGAGCGAGCGGCAGAATTACTCGCAGCGATTGGCTGCGTGTTTGGCCTCAGAGGAAGCCTGTCTGCACACATCCACTTCATAAAAATCTTTTCCATCTGCTGTTCCAGACTCTCGCCTACAGAAACTCAAACTGCAGCAGAAACCCGCCCACACCGCCTGACTGACAGGTGAGCTCCCGGAAAGTCACAAACACTCGGAGGCAGGACGACAGATTTTAACTGCTCACAGCTGCTCCGTCTGCATCAAATGTGCAATTATTTTTAACCCCTTAGGGATTGTTCTTGTGTGTTTTAGTCTCTTTTCTTCTTCCTGTTGTGATAACTGTGTGTGTGTTGATGCATGTGTCCTAAATGTAGTCCAGATTGTGTATTTGAGTGTAATCAGTGAATTTGCAGCTCAGCTCCTACAATAAGTCTAAAATACACTGTGGAAACTAAATAGTTACATTCAGACTGTTCAGGTCCAAAAATGCTCCATTGAAACCCATTCAAACTGACATTTTTGATCCCACAGCCATCAGAGCAGAAAAACAGGACTTGTATTATTTCTGGGTGTCATTCTGGGCTTTTGACTCTGAATTTGTCATTTTGACTATTTTCCACCTGATGAGGTCATTTTGACCATATTTGGCATATGGAGGAAATACATGCTATTTCCACTAGGTGACCTGTAAATATGAAAATATATATATTTTTCATCTAAAAACACAGTGGCATCATGACAAAAACCTGACATTTAAAGGGTTAAAATTTATGATTAGGACCGATGGAAAAAAAACTGAATGAAAGCAGAAACTCATATTAGCGTAATGACTGTGAGTGATGTTAAAGCAGGCCCTAAAGGGTTAACCCTTTGACACCTGGACTGGCATCAGTGTTCTTGTGCTGCTTTCAAACACCTTAAAAAGAATTCACAGCTTTAAAACCTGAGAGAGAAAGATTTGAATTCTTTCCAAAACATGGAGGAAAAGACAAATCAGAAATGAAGGGTTAACTGCAATAAATTAGTAAAAGGTGACAAGAAGCCGACCCTGAAAGCTATCTTTAAAATAAGGGAAAAAGGATGACAGTATATATTTATCAGAATTATGTTACAAAATAATGTATTTCCTTTATTTTACAGGAATTTTGTTGGTGGGTAATTTGCTATTTTTCTTTTTTATATTTTCTTTCTTTTCTTTTTTTTGTTGCTTGTTTTCAGGAAATTTTCTTGTAACTTTTTACTATTTTCTTGCTTATTTTTCATCATTTTCTTGTTAAGTTGCTCGTTGCCTTTTTCCCGATTTTTGAAAAGAATTTTCAGAGCACATACACTTTATATTACTGTTAACCGTTTTCCAAACCAAACCGAACATTTTCAGTTCATCGTGTTTTTAACGGCGAGCTCCAGACAATCAATGATTGCTATTGACATCTGACGTCATTGTTATTGTTAATAAAAAGCTGCTAACACGCATGTTAGATGTCACATTAGAGGCCAACACTGTTGTGTTAAACCCTTTTTGTTTCCGTGATGCCGGCATGCTGTCTAAAATCAGACTGGAGCCAGCGTCATTTGTGTGTGTGTGTGTGTGTGTGTGTGTGTAAAAATGTAAATTTGGGACTGAGTCTGATGAGGCTGAGCAAAATTAGATTCCATTGTTTGATCTCGTTCAGAAACACGAGGGAAAAGGCAATGACCAACTTGGTAATAAATGTCCCAGAAATTGCAATAAATCTGTAAAAGGCAACAAAGAAAATGACCTAAAAATGGTTTTGAAGAGGGGGGAAGATTATTAGAAAATACATTTTTTTAAAAATAGGGAAAACTGTCCAAAAAACACAAATAAATACAAATAGACAAATACATATATTATGTTTTTGCACTTTTAAAAAAAGGTGTTTAACTGTTTTTTTTGCACTAATTTTCAGGTATTTTTTTAACTAATTTCTTGCTATTTTGTGGGGCATTGCCTTCTCATGTTTTGCTCAAGTTTCAAAGGGTTAAAGGTTTGTCATCTTCTGACAGTAAATAAATGTTTTAAGCTTTTGCAACCTTAGCAAATTGATTTGATTTATTTTAAAAATGTGAAAAAGGCAATGACTAACTTGAGAAGAAACTGTAAAAAAAAATACAAAAAACAAACATTGAAAAAAAAAACCCAAAAAACAAGAACGAGTGAAAGTGACTAAATAAAACGAAAAGTGTTTAAAAATAACAACTCTGTAAAAATAATTTTAAATATATGATTGTGACAATCTTTTAAAAAACAAAAAAACAATTTGGGTTTTAAAGGGTTAAACAAGAGATGATGACAAGTAATCAATGATCGATTAATCGGTCGTTAAGAATTTAATCAAATATGCAAAATTTGATCGATTAACTATTTTTATACTATTTTTATTATTTTTCAAATTATGATTAGTCGATAAAAATGGATCAATGTTAATTTTACCAATAATGACTTAAAGTGCTGAAGTCCCAAAAACAACATTCACTATTAAAGGTCACTTCAGGAGCAAATTTCAGGCTCTCAACTCGAAAGAAATAAAGATCGGACTTTTTTTAATCGATAAAATATCGACATCAGCTGATTTTATCGTTTTTCGCCTGACGCTGCTTTTATTTCTCTGTCTGTCTTCACCTCCCTTCATCTCTCTGCCCGACTCGTAATCGCTCTCTGTCGCTCCCGTCTGTCGGAAAAGAGATCCAACACGCTTTACTGCTTCACACTCACACACACACACTGTGACACACACACACACACACACACACACACACAGAGTGACACACACACACACACACACAGTGACACACACACACACACACACGGTCCCGATCCGCCGGTCCCGATCCGCCGCACAGAGGCCGGCCAGAGCCAGCTCAGCGCCGCCCGAAGCGTCTCATTCCCCGGCTCAGACCCGCAGCTCAGACCCGCAGCTCAGACCCGGCTCACCTCCGGATCATCCGGCTCTCAGTCTGCACGCAGCGGCGCTCCGACACACACACAAACAAACAAATAAACAAACAAACAAACAATCACGCAAACAAACACACACAATCACACAAACAATCACGCAAACAAAAAAACAAACACACAATCAGTGAGCAGTTTGCAGTGCGCGGTGTGTGAGCCGCAGTCTGACACCCGAGCTGGTTCAAACATCAGAGATCTGATCTCAGATCTGCAGCTGATCAGCAGCCCGCTCACACTTCCTGTCTCAGCCTTCAAAGTAAAAGTCCTGCTGCACACTTCAAAGTTTTTGTGTCGTTCACAAAAATCACAGAGACGCAGCGATGACGACATCAGACCTCAGAGCTCAGGCTCCTCCCACTAATGCTCACTCAATTAAAAAAAAAAAGAAGAAGACTTAACATTTAAACAGTGTGACTCAACCTGCTGTGTTTGGGGGCCACTTATGCTAAATGACGGGGGGCCAGGGGCCAGTCACAGCAGCCCCAAACATGTTTCCACAATTTTAGGACATTTCTAGGAATTCCTTTAGGACATTCCTGAGATTTTAGGACATCTTGGGGGGTTTCAGGACATTTCCAGGATATTAGGACATTTCCAGGTTTTTGGGACATTTTTAGGATTTTAGGAAATTTTAGGACTTTAGGACGTTTTTAGGGGTTTAGGATGTTTCTAAGGTTTTACGACATTTGGGGGATTTTAGGACATTTCAAAGATTTTAGGGCGTTTAGGGTTCAGGGTAGAAACATGATATAGTGCAGAAATATTAACTCTGACAAAAACCACAAGAGCCGCACCCTCAACTAAAACCTCTCAGATCTAATTTCCCTCTAAATTTAATGGGATCTCAAACATGTCAGGAACAGAGGTAACCATTTTATAATTAATAACAATTATAATCTCTTCTTTTCTCATTATCACTTCAATATGATTATTTTCTTCATAGTTTAACAAACAAAAAAAGTGCCCTTATCCATATTAATGTCCTCAAACTTGTTTTGCCTCAAACCCAAATATGTTTGAATGTAATTAAAAAAAACTTTTATATAAAAAATAATCACATTATCAAAGTAGTTCCTAAAGTTTATGTCTTGATTGAGTGATTATGTAATTATGTCACAGGTCTAAAATAATAATTTGATCAAAAACATTTTCTTTATGTTTTTCACATTTTTGACATGAAATAATTTAACTAATACAAAACTGGTTACACTTTTATTGTGGAGGTACGTACCAGACTTCCGGTCCCAGTCTTTTTTCAGCTTGACTCTCAGACTGATTCAGAAAACTTCATCTGATCAATATTCATGATCAATCACAAATAATAATCAAAAAAATAATCAAAAGAGGAAGTTACTCCATGACAAAAAAAAAAAAGAAATGAAATAAAATGAGAAAATATTTTACAGTTTCATGTTTTTGTGTTTATTTAGAAGAAAATGTGTCTTTTCCGACAGCAGAGAGCTTCTCTGGGATTTGAGGAAATTTGGGGCCCAAAAGATTTGAAGAAAATCAAATCACCAAACGGGTTTTTTTCCAAATCACCAACATTTAAAAAAAAAAGGAAAATAATTTTTTTTGTTGTTTTTAATTGTTGGTCATTTAAAAACTTTTCAGCAATGTTTTTTTTTTTTCAAACTTTGTGACTTTTTTTTCTATGAATTTGAATTAATTATTTCTCTTTAAAATGTGGTGATCTCTAAAAAATGTTGATATTTTTTTCCTCGTAACTTTTTTGACTTTTTTTGTCAGAAAATTTTGCTTATCTTTAAAAACTTTTGTCAATTTTCTTTTTCTTTTAAATGTTTGCTGATTTTTTTTTCCTTTCGATTTTTGTTTTTAAAGAAGACGTGCCTTCCAAACCACAAATGTGTCCGCCAAAATCAAAAATCACCAAAACAACATAATCTGTCTCAGCCAGAAACTACAAAAACAGAAATTGTCATTGGATTGTCACATTTCTGATGGTCCTTGAACACATCATGTGGGGTCGACAGTCACTCAGAGGCTCAAGGACAAAAGTCAGGAATATTTGTAGTTTTGAGGAGGGAAAAAAACAAAACAAAAAAAACATCCCCTCTTCTGATCAAGAACAAGCTCTTGCACCTATTCTTTTTTTAAAAAAATAATTAAAAAAAAATATTATCAAAATCAAAACTGAAACTTTCAATATCATAAACAGCTAGTTTATATATTTTTAAAAACTTTTGTTTTTGTTTTGGTTTTTTTTTTTTACAAAATTTCCTTGGAAGAAACACTTATTCTCAGTTTTCAGTGTGTGAGAGAGTCTGCAGAAACCAGTCAGTCCTCAGAAAGAAGAAACTGTTTTATTAAAAAAATAAAAAGCAGCTGATCCTAGGGCAGCGTTTCCTCGTCACCACGGAGGAAGCTGAGCAGAATATTAACCATCGGCTGAAGGAGGCAGATAGTATTTCTACTCTATAGTAGTAGTACTTTTACTGCATTAAAAGATCTGAGTGCTTCTGAGTATGTTGCATGTGTACAGGTTCATCGATGGTTCATTGATTTATTATTGAATAAAAACGAATTTATTTACATTTGTCCCTGTTTGAAGAGGTTATCATGACATGAAAAAAAAAACGCTTAAACATTAACATAATAACAGAAATGTTACATTGTTTTGGGAAATGTTACATTTGTTTTGGGAAATGTTACGTTGTTTTGGGAAATGTTACGCTGTTTTGGGAAATGTTACATTGTTTTGGGAAATGTTACGTTGTTTTGGGAAATGTTACGTTGTTTTGGGAAATGTTACGCTGTTTTGCGAAATGTTACGTTGTTTTGGGAAATGTTACGTTGTTGTTTTGGGAAATGTTACGTTGTTGTTTTGGGAAATGTTACATTGTTTTGGGAAATGTTACATTGTTTTGGGAAATGTTACGTTGTTGTTTTGGGAAATGTTACATTGTTTTGGGAAATGTTATGCTGTTTTGGGAAATGTTACGTTGTTTTGGGAAATGTTACATTGTTTTGGGAAATGTTATGCTGTTTTGGGAAATGTTACGTTGTTTTGGGAAATGTTGGTGTGTTTTAGGAAAAAGGTTGAAATGTTTTGGGAAATGTCATAACTGAGGAAAGTTTTTTTCAGAAATGTAGCGTTTTGAGGAATGATGTTTTATTTGGGGAAATTCTGTCATGTTTTCAGAAATCATGTGTTTCTGTTTGTTTAGATTCAAAGTTATCAAGATAACTTTTCCTACAAGGCCAGATTTGGGGTCAGTTTTGTGGGGTCAGTTTGGGGGTCAGTTTTGGGGCCAGTTTTGGGGCCAGTTTTTTTGGGGTCAGTTTGGGGGTCAGTTTGGGGGTCAGTTTTGGGGCCAGTTTGGGGCCAGTTTGGGGGTCAGTTTGGGGGTCAGTTTTGGGGCCAGTTTTGGGGCCAGTTTTGGGGTCAGTTTGGGGGCCAGTTTTGGGGTCAGTTTTGGGGTCAGTTTGGGGGTCAGTTTTGGGGCCAGTTTTGGGGCCAGTTTTGGGGTCAGTTTGGGGGCCAGTTTTGGGGCCAGTTTTGGGGCCAGTTTTGGGGTCAGTTTGGGGGCCAGTTTTTTGGGGTCAGTTTTGGGGTCAGTTTGGGGGTCAGTTTGGGGGCCAGTTTTGGGGCCAGTTTTGGGGCCAGTTTTGGGGTCAGTTTGGGGGCCAGTTTTGGGGTCAGTTTTGGGGTCAGTTTGGGGGTCAGGTGGATCCCTGCAGCAGCTGGACTGCAGCCTCCTTGTTGTGCCTCCTGGCCTCCTGCAGAGGAGAGCTCCCCCACCTGGTGGAGAGACAGAACTACATTAACACGTAGACGATGAAGGTGCTGCAGGTGAGGACGGAGACACCTGAGGGGACAGTGGATGTCCACCTGCTCACTGACTGGAGACATTTTGGTTTGAAAACTCTGATTTGGTCCTTTTGGTTTTGTCCACAGAGTCGGTGGGTGTTTTAACGCGAGCGACGCCGAGCTGCTGTTTGAATATTTCATCTGTTTCTGAGTCGCTGCTGCTTATTTACATCTGAACTGTAAACAGAGCTTCGGATGCTCTGTTTTAACCCTTTAGTGCCACTTTAACATCACACACTCTCCTTTTCAAAACCAAACTTTAAAAAACATTATACATTAAAATTATTTTTTAATTCATTAAGTTTTTTTTTTTTAACCAACATCAGTCCCAATCATAAATATAACATTTTTATGAATTTTAACCCTTTATATGCTAGGTTTTTGTCATGATGCCACAAAAAAAAACGATGAATTATGTTTCAAAATAGAAAAAAATAAAATGATTAAAATGTATTTATTTTGTTAATTTTATTATGTTTTTGCTTATTTTAAGGTCATTTTCATTTAATTTTTAACTAATTTCTCACAAGTTTGCATGTTATTTCTTTTGGAGTTGCTCGTCATCACCTCACCTGTCCCTGAGGGCGGGGTTTGCTCCGGCGTTCTCCAACAAGAAGCGGATGACCTCAGCGTGACCTTCGGCGGCCGCCACGTGCAGAGCCGACCTGCCGTCATAATCGACGGCGTTTACATCGACTCCAGACAGGAAGTACCTGCAGACAACCACAGAAGAAGCCACTGCTTCATCCTCAGAAATCAATGTTTTTCAATTATTATTTATGACCAAGAAAAAGGAAAAAAGAAAAACAAAATTCCAAAAATTCAATATTTTGAAAGAAAACAATTGTCAAAAGTTTCTTTTTAAATCACCAAAAAATGACCAAAAAAAATCACCAATAAAAAAAAAAATCCCAACAAATTTTAAAGGCTAGAAAACAGTCCCCCCAAAAATGTAAAGAAAAATAAAGTTGCCATTTGAACAAGTAAAATGGCCAAAAAATAAAGAGAAAATAAGATTTTTAAAAAATCACCCAAATTTTTTTTTTAAAATTCACCAAAAATGTTAGAAGAAAAAAAAAAACTGCTAGAACTTTTTAAAGAAACCAAGACTTCATAACCAACTGACCATCAGCTGCTGTTTTTGTTTGTTAGTTTTAACACCATAATTAGCTCGTTATATGGAGATCTAGGGAAAATATATATATGTATATCTGCATATACATATATATATAAAACACAAAGTGGTTGTATAATGTTGTACTGTTACCTCCTCAGGGCCTGGACGTTCCCTTTAAAAGCCGCAAGCAGGACGTTCATGATCTGGTATCCCTGCAGACAAGAGGGGTTTGTTTGTTTGTTTGTTTGTTTGTTTGCGAGTGTGTAAACTGGTCTGGGATCAGCGTGAAGCTGCAGCAGTGACCTCAGATTCAGTCTTCCACTGTCTGTAGGCCAGAATCTGTCTGAACGGAGTCCTGATGTCAAAACTGTGCAGCTGAAACGTGGAAATCAGCTCCTGAAAAATACAAATGTCTCAGCGTCACTGATGGACCACAGACACGTCTCCTCTGTCTGTCCCCGTCCCCACTACTCAACTCTACTGCAGAGACACTCAAACCTCAGCTCAGGGGCCCCACTGCACAATGACAGGAGACCAGGGGCCACTCTGCACAATGACAGGAGACCAGGGGCCACACCGCACAATGACAGGAGACCAGGGGCCACACCGCACAATGACAGGAGACCAGGGGCCACTCTGCACAATGACAGGAGACCAGGGGTCACTCTGCACAATGACAGGAGACCAGGGGCCACTCTGCACAATGACAGGAGACCAGGGGTCACTCTGCACAATGACAGGAGACCAGGGGCCACTCTGCACAATGACAGGAGACCAGGGGCCACTCTGCACAATGACAGGAGACCAGGGGCCACTCTGCACAATGACAGGAGACCAGGGGCCACTCTGCACAATGACAGGAGACCAGGGGTCACTCTGCACAATGACAGGGAGACCAGGGGTCAGTCGTAGCAGCCTCACACATGGCTCTGGGATTTTAGGACGTTCGGGGTTTTGGAATGTTTCCTCCAGGATTATTGTTTGTATATTTCTGGGATTTTAGGATTTTTTTCAGAATTCAGGATGTTTCTAGGATTTCAGGACAATTTTAGGATTTCTTTTAGGATATTTCTGGGATTGTAGGATGTTTCAAGGATTTTTGGACATATGTAGGATATAAGGACATTTTTAGGTTTTCAGGATGTTTCTCAGATTTTAAACGTTGACTCACTCATTTTTCATGTGAATTAGAAAATGGCTGAGCGGCCACTCAGAACCCTGTCAGGCCCAGATTTGGCCCACGGGCCGTAGGTTGAGTATCTCTGCTTTAAACGTTAGCTCAGTTTTGAGTGAGTACCATTAAAGGTCTGAATGGAATAAAATTATTTCAGCAGCGATCGGAGGGGCGGGGTTACCTGGCAGAAGTGGACGGCCCTCCACGGGTTCCCGCAGGCGTCCGTCTCCGGAGAGAGCGCCACCAGACCCAAAACACCAGGAACCACCGCCAGCAGGGAGCCGTGGCTGCTGGACACGGCCGGGACCGACGTCTGCAACCAGAAACAGACCAACATGAAAATATACGACACGTACAGAAATCACAGGTGACGACTGAACTTACAGACTAAACCTGCAGCAGCTGTGACTCAGACTGACACAGCAAAACAGATTTAACAAATATTCACCATACACCATCAGATTTAGAGGAGGTATTCAGATCCTATTCTCTTCTTAAAGTACTACAACCACGTGGTAAAAATACTCAATTACAAAACAACAGTCCAGCATTGAAAAAATCTGATTTCTTTTTCTGTCTTTTAGTTTCTGATGTCTTTTCAGGGATTTTTATTTTGGTGGGCCTGCTGGTTTGGAGGCATGTTTTCTTTAAAAATGACCCAAAATTTACAATAAATAAATAAAATTGCCCAATTTTTTTTATTATTACCAAAAGTTTTAATTTTGATTTTTTTTAAATCATCAAACATTTTAAAAGAGAAATAAATTGTTTGGGTTTTTTTTTTTTTTTTTCTACAGAGGGGCGGGATAAGCCTCCAACATGCTCAAATCCTGGAAACGGCCCTGCTCAGTAAAAACCCGACTCTCTAAAGTTTAACATCTGGACCCTAAATGTCTCCTGCTGATTGGCTCAGAGCAGCTGTGAGGTCATCACTCGTGTAGGTGTTTAACTGATGGCGGCGGGAGGCGGGACCTTGTAGTGGAAGGTGGTGGAGTAATCCTTCATTCCCGCCACCTGCATCATGGACAGCATGCTCCGCGTTGCCGCCGGCGACAGCACCTGGTCACCTGACAGCGGGCAGAGGCCGCCGTTGGCTAACGAGGCGGCCATGGCGGCTCCGGATTCGCAGGTGATTTCTGTGGAGGCGCACTGTGAGACGGCAGAGACGACGTCAACAAACACAACGTTCAAGTCAATATCAACTGGACCCTTTTCCAAACCATCATAACTATTGGACATTTTTTCAAATTATACAAAAAAGCTGAAAGAAAAAGTCTAAGAACAATGATATTAATGGACGTTCCTACAGCTTAACCCTGTGAAACCTGAAGCAAACAGACTTGACTCAGAAACATGGGAAGAAGGCAAAGAGTAAATGAGCAGAGAAATGAGCCCGAAAATGAGCAAGAAATTAATTTAAAAGCAAAAGAAAAAGAAATAAAATTTGCTGAAAATAATTAACTGAATGAATAACTTAAAAATAATTATTCTCTAACATTATTATGATAATTAAGATTGTAGTTTTCTGGATATTCCTTCCTAGCCTTCAAAATAAATTATATAATTGTATTTTTTTAATCTCATTTTCTACATTTCACACCAGCTGGCTCATTGCCTTTTTGACATTTACTTTTATAACTCAAACCAATTTGCTCAGAGTTAACCCTTTAAAACCTGAGCAAGTTAGTTTGATTTCTGTGCAGAACACGGGAGGAAGGCGATGAGCAACTTAAGAAGAAATGATCCCAAAATTAGCCAGAAATTAGTAAAAAGTACAAGAAAGTTTTTTGATAATTTACAAACAATAATAAAGAAAAAGGTTTTGAAAAGTAAAATATAAGCACTTTGTTTGTAAATTATCAAAAAAACTTTCTTGTACTTTTTACTAATTTCTGGCTAATTTTGGGATCATTTCTTCTTAAGTTGCTCATCGCCTTCCTCCCGTGTTCTGCACAGAAATCAAACTAACTTGCTCAGGTTTTAAAGGGTTAACTCTGAGCAAATTGGTTTGAGTTATAAAAGTAAATGTCAAAAAGGCAATGAGCCAGCTGGTGTGAAATGTAGAAAATGAGATTAAAAAAATACAATTATATAATTTATTTTGAAGGCTAGGAAGGAATATCCAGAAAACTACAATCTTAATTATCATAATAATGTTAGAGAATAATTATTTTTAAGTTATTCATTCAGTTAATTATTTTCAGCAAATTTTATTTCTTTTTCTTTTGCTTTTAAATTAATTTCTTGCTCATTTTCGGGCTCATTTCTCTGCTCATTTACTCTTTGCCTTCTTCCCATGTTTCTGAGTCAAGTCTGTTTGCTTCAGGTTTCACAGGGTTAAGCTGTAGGAACGTCCATTAATATCATTGTTCTTAGACTTTTTCTTTCAGCTTTTTTGTATAATTTGAAAAAATGTCCAATAGTTATGATGGTTTGGAAAAGGGTCCAGTTGATATTGACTTGAACGTTGTGTTGTTGACGTCGTCTCTGCCGTCTCACAGTGCGCCTCCACAGAAATCACCTGCGAATCCGGAGCCGCCATGGCCGCCTCGTTAGCCAACGGCGGCCTCTGCCCGCTGTCAGGTGACCAGGTGCTGTCGCCGGCGGCAACGCGGAGCATGCTGTCCATGATGCAGGTGGCGGGAATGAAGGATTACTCCACCACCTTCCACTACAAGGTCCCGCCTCCCGCCGCCATCAGTTAAACACCTACACGAGTGATGACCTCACAGCTGCTCTGAGCCAATCAGCAGGAGACATTTAGGGTCCAGATGTTAAACTTTAGAGAGTCGGGTTTTTACTGAGCAGGGCCGTTTCCAGGATTTGAGCATGTTGGAGGCTTATCCCGCCCCTCTGTAAAAAAAAAAAAAAAAAACCCAAACAATTTATTTCTCTTTTAAAATGTTTGATGATTTAAAAAAAATCAAAATTAAAACTTTTGGTAATAATAAAAAAAAATTGGGCAATTTTATTTATTTATTGTAAATTTTGGGTCATTTTTAAAGAAAACATGCCTCCAAACCAGCAGGCCCACCAAAATAAAAATCCCTGAAAAGACATCAGAAACTAAAAGACAGAAAAAGAAATCAGATTTTTTCAATGCTGGACTGTTGTTTTGTAATTGAGTATTTTTACCACGTGGTTGTAGTACTTTAAGAAGAGAATAGGATCTGAATACCTCCTCTAAATCTGATGGTGTATGGTGAATATTTGTTAAATCTGTTTTGCTGTGTCAGTCTGAGTCACAGCTGCTGCAGGTTTAGTCTGTAAGTTCAGTCGTCACCTGTGATTTCTGTACGTGTCGTATATTTTCATGTTGGTCTGTTTCTGGTTGCAGACGTCGGTCCCGGCCGTGTCCAGCAGCCACGGCTCCCTGCTGGCGGTGGTTCCTGGTGTTTTGGGTCTGGTGGCGCTCTCTCCGGAGACGGACGCCTGCGGGAACCCGTGGAGGGCCGTCCACTTCTGCCAGGTAACCCCGCCCCTCCGATCGCTGCTGAAATAATTTTATTCCATTCAGACCTTTAATGGTACTCACTCAAAACTGAGCTAACGTTTAAAGCAGAGATACTCAACCTACGGCCCGTGGGCCAAATCTGGGCCTGACAGGGTTCTGAGTGGCCGCTCAGCCATTTTCTAATTCACATGAAAAATGAGTGAGTCAACGTTTAAAATCTGAGAAACATCCTGAAAACCTAAAAATGTCCTTATATCCTACATATGTCCAAAAATCCTTGAAACATCCTACAATCCCAGAAATATCCTAAAAGAAATCCTAAAATTGTCCTGAAATCCTAGAAACATCCTGAATTCTGAAAAAAATCCTAAAATCCCAGAAATATACAAACAATAATCCTGGAGGAAACATTCCAAAACCCCGAACGTCCTAAAATCCCAGAGCCATGTGTGAGGCTGCTACGACTGACCCCTGGTCTCCTGTCATTGTGCAGAGTGACCCCTGGTCTCCTGTCATTGTGCAGAGTGGCCCCTGGTCTCCTGTCATTGTGCAGAGTGGCCCCTGGTCTCCTGTCATTGTGCAGAGTGGCCCCTGGTCTCCTGTCATTGTGCAGAGTGGCCCCTGGTCTCCTGTCATTGTGCAGAGTGACCCCTGGTCTCCTGTCATTGTGCAGAGTGGCCCCTGGTCTCCTGTCATTGTGCAGAGTGACCCCTGGTCTCCTGTCATTGTGCAGAGTGGCCCCTGGTCTCCTGTCATTGTGCGGTGTGGCCCCTGGTCTCCTGTCATTGTGCGGTGTGGCCCCTGGTCTCCTGTCATTGTGCAGAGTGGCCCCTGGTCTCCTGTCATTGTGCAGTGGGGCCCCTGAGCTGAGGTTTGAGTGTCTCTGCAGTAGAGTTGAGTAGTGGGGACGGGGACAGACAGAGGAGACGTGTCTGTGGTCCATCAGTGACGCTGAGACATTTGTATTTTTCAGGAGCTGATTTCCACGTTTCAGCTGCACAGTTTTGACATCAGGACTCCGTTCAGACAGATTCTGGCCTACAGACAGTGGAAGACTGAATCTGAGGTCACTGCTGCAGCTTCACGCTGATCCCAGACCAGTTTACACACTCGCAAACAAACAAACAAACAAACAAACAAACCCCTCTTGTCTGCAGGGATACCAGATCATGAACGTCCTGCTTGCGGCTTTTAAAGGGAACGTCCAGGCCCTGAGGAGGTAACAGTACAACATTATACAACCACTTTGTGTTTTATATATATATGTATATGCAGATATACATATATATATTTTCCCTAGATCTCCATATAACGAGCTAATTATGGTGTTAAAACTAACAAACAAAAACAGCTGATGGTCAGTTGGTTATGAAGTCTTGGTTTCTTTAAAAAGTTCTAGCAGTTTTTTTTTTTTCTTCTAACATTTTTGGTGAATTTTAAAAAAAAATTTGGGTGATTTTTTAAAAATCTTATTTTCTCTTTATTTTTTGGCCATTTTACTTGTTCAAATGGCAACTTTATTTTTCTTTACATTTTTGGGGGGACTGTTTTCTAGCCTTTAAAATTTGTTGGGATTTTTTTTTTATTGGTGATTTTTTTTGGTCATTTTTTGGTGATTTAAAAAGAAACTTTTGACAATTGTTTTCTTTCAAAATATTGAATTTTTGGAATTTTGTTTTTCTTTTTTCCTTTTTCTTGGTCATAAATAATAATTGAAAAACATTGATTTCTGAGGATGAAGCAGTGGCTTCTTCTGTGGTTGTCTGCAGGTACTTCCTGTCTGGAGTCGATGTAAACGCCGTCGATTATGACGGCAGGTCGGCTCTGCACGTGGCGGCCGCCGAAGGTCACTGCTGAGTCATCCATCTTCTTGCTTCTTGTTGGAGAACGCCGGAGCAAACCCCGCCCTCAGGGACAGGTGAGGTGATGACGAGCAACTCCAAAAGAAATAACATGCAAACTTGTGAGAAATTAGTTAAAAAATTAAATGAAAATGACCTTAAAATAAGCAAAAACATAATAAATTAACAAATAAATACATTTTAATCATTTTATTTTTTTCTATTTTGAAACATAATTCATCGTTTTTTTTTTGTGGCATCATGACAAAAACCTAGCATATAAAGGGTTAAAATTCATAAAAATGTTATATTTATGATTGGGACTGATGTTGGTTAAAAAAATAACTTAATGAATTAAAAAATAATTTTTAATGTATAATGTTTTTTTAAAGTTTGGTTTTGAAAAGGAGAGTGTGTGATGTTAAAGTGGCACTAAAGGGTTAAAACAGAGCATCCGAAGCTCTGTTTACAGTTCAGATGTAAATAAGCAGCAGCGACTCAGAAAACAGATGAAATATTCAAACAGCAGCTCGGCGTCGCTCGCGTTAAAACACCCACCGACTCTGTGGACAAAACCAAAAGGACCAAATCAGAGTTTTCAAACCAAAATGTCTCCAGTCAGTGAGCAGGTGGACATCCACTGTCCCCTCAGGTGTCTCCGTCCTCACCTGCAGCACCTTCATCGTCTACGTGTTAATGTAGTTCTGTCTCTCCACCAGGTGGGGGAGCTCTCCTCTGCAGGAGGCCAGGAGGCACAACAAGGAGGCTGCAGTCCAGCTGCTGCAGGGATCCACCTGACCCCCAAACTGACCCCAAAACTGACCCCAAAACTGGCCCCCAAACTGACCCCAAAACTGCCCCAAAACTGCCCCCCCAAAACTGGCCCCCAAACTGACCCCCCAAACTGACCCCAAAACTGACCCCAAAACTGGCCCCCAAACTGACCCCAAAACTGGCCCCAAAACTGGCCCCAAAACTGGCCCCCAAACTGACCCCAAAACTGGCCCCAAAACTGGCCCCAAAACTGACCCCCAAACTGACCCCAAAACTGACCCCAAAACTGGCCCCCAAACTGACCCCAAAACTGGCCCCAAAACTGGCCCCAAAACTGACCCCCAAACTGACCCCCAAACTGGCCCCAAAACTGGCCCCAAAACTGACCCCCAAACTGACCCCCAAACTGACCCAAAACTGGCCCCAAAACTGGCCCCAAAACTGACCCCCAAACTGACCCCAAAACTGACCCCAAATCTGGCCTTGTAGGAAAAAGTTATCTTGATAACTTTGAATCTAAACAAACAGAAACACATGATTTCTGAAAACATGACAGAATTTCCAAAAAAATAAAACATCATTCCTCAAAACGCTACATTTCTGAAAAAAACTTTCCTCAGTTATGACATTTCCCAAAAACATTTCAACCTTTTTCCTAAAACACACCAACATTTCCCAAAACAACGTAACACGTAACATTTCCCAAAACAGCACAAACATTTCCCAAAACAATGTAACATTTCCCCAAAACAACGTAACATTTCCCAAAACAGCATAACATTTCCCAAAACAATGTAACATTTCCCAAAACAACAACGTAACATTTCCCAAAACAATGTAACATTTCCCAAAACAATGTAACATTTCCCAAAACAACAACGTAACGTAACATTTCCCAAAACAACAACGTAACATTTCCCAAACAACGTAACATTTCGCAAAACAGCGTAACATTTCCCAAAACAACGTAACATTTCCCAAAACAACGTAACATTTCCCAAAACAATGTAACATTTCCCAAAACAGCGTAACATTTCCCAAAACAACGTAACATTTCCCAAAACAATGTAACATTTCCCAAAACAATGTAACATTTCTGTTATTATGTTAATGTTTAAGCGTTTTTTTTTTCATGTCATGATAACCTCTTCAAACAGGGACAAATGTAAATAAATTCGTTTTTATTCAATAATAAATCAATGAACCATCGATGAACCTGTACACATGCAACATACTCAGAAGCACTCAGATCTTTTAATGCAGTAAAAGTACTACTATAGAGTAGAAATACTATCTGCCTCCTTCAGCCGATGGTTAATATTCTGCTCAGCTTCCTCCGTGGTGACGAGGAAACGCTGCCCTAGGATCAGCTGCTTTTTATTTTTTTAATAAAACAGTTTCTTTCTTTCTGAGGACTGACTGGTTTCTGCAGACTCTCTCACACACTGAAAACTGAGAATAAGTGTTTCTTCCAAGGAAATTTTGTAAAAAAAAAAAAACCAAAACAAAAACAAAAGTTTTTAAAAATATATAAACTAGCTGTTTATGATATTGAAAGTTTCAGTTTTGATTTTGATAATATTTTTTTTTATTAATTATTTTTTTAAAAAAAGAATAGGTGCAAGAGCTTGTTCTTGATCAGAAGAGGGGATGTTTTTTTTTTTTTTTTTTTTTTTCCCTCCTCAAAACTACAAATATTCCTGACTTTTGTCCTTGAGCCTCTGAGTGACTGTCGACCCCACATGATGTGTTCAAGGACCATCAGAAATGTGACAATCCAATGACAATTTCTGTTTTTTTTGTAGTTTCTGGCTGAGACAGATTATGTTGTTTTGGTGATTTTTGATTTTGGCGGACACATTTGTGGTTTGGAAGGCACGTCTTCTTTAAAAACAAAAATCGAAAGGAAAAAAAAATCAGCAAACATTTAAAAGAAAAAGAAAATTGACAAAAGTTTTTAAAGATAAGCAAAATTTTCTGACAAAAAAAGTCAAAAAAGTTACGAGGAAAAAATATCAACATTTTTTAGAGATCACCACATTTTAAAGAGAAATAATTAATTCAAATTCATAGAAAAAAAAGTCACAAAGTTTGAAAAAAAAAAAAACATTGCTGAAAAGTTTTTAAATGACCAACAATTAAAAACAACAAAAAAAATTATTTTTTCCTTTTTTTTTTTTTTTTAAATGTTGGTGATTTGAAAAAAAAAACCCGTTTGGTGATTTGATTTTCTTCAAATCTTTTGGGCCCCCCAAATTTCCTCAAATCCCAGAGAAGCTCTCTGCTGTCGGAAAAAGACACATTTTTCTTCTAAATAAACACAAAAACATGAAACTGTAAAATATTTCTCATTTTATTTCATTTTTTTTTTTTTTTGTCATGGAGTAACTTCCTCTTTTGATTATTTTTGATTATTATTTGTGATTGATCATGAATATTGATCAGATGAAGTTTTCTGAATCAGTCTGAGAGTCAAGCTGAAAAAAGACTGGGACCGGAAGTCTGGTACGTACCTCCACAATAAAAGTGTAACCAGTTTTGTATTAGTTAAATTATTTCATGTCAAAAATGTGAAAAACATAAAGAAAATGTTTTGATCAAATTATTATTTTAGACCTGTGACATAATTACATAATCACTCAATCAAGACATAAACTTTAGGAACTACTTTGATAATGTGATTATTTTTTATATAAAAGTTTTTTTTAATTACATTCAAACATATTTGGGTTTGAGGCAAAACAAGTTTGAGGACATTAATATGGATAAGGGCACTTTTTTTGTTTGTTAAACTATGAAGAAAATAATCATATTGAAGTGATAATGAGAAAAGAAGAGATTATAATTGTTATTAATTATAAAATGGTTACCTCTGTTCCTGACATGTTTGAGATCCCATTAAATTTAGAGGGAAATTAGATCTGAGAGGTTTTAGTTGAGGGTGCGGCTCTTGTGGTTTTTGTCAGAGTTAATATTTCTGCACTATATCATGTTTCTACCCTGAACCCTAAACGCCCTAAAATCTTTGAAATGTCCTAAAATCCCCCAAATGTCGTAAAACCTTAGAAACATCCTAAACCCCTAAAAACGTCCTAAAGTCCTAAAATTTCCTAAAATCCTAAAAATGTCCCAAAAACCTGGAAATGTCCTAATATCCTGGAAATGTCCTGAAACCCCCCCCCCCAAGATGTCCTAAAATCTCAGGAATGTCCTAAAGGAATTCCTAGAAATGTCCTAAAATTGTGGAAACATGTTTGGGGCTGCTGTGACTGGCCCCTGGCCCCCCGTCATTTAGCATAAGTGGCCCCCAAACACAGCAGGTTGAGTCACACTGTTTAAATGTTAAGTCTTCTTCTTTTTTTTAATTGAGTGAGCATTAGTGGGAGGAGCCTGAGCTCTGAGGTCTGATGTCGTCATCGCTGCGTCTTGTGATTTTTGTGAACGACACAAAAACTTTGAAGTGTGCAGCAGGACTTTTACTTTGAAGGCTGAGACAGGAAGTGTGAGCGGGCTGCTGATCAGCTGCAGATCTGAGATCAGATCTCTGATGTTTGAACCAGCTCGGGTGTCAGACTGCGGCTCACACACCCGCGCACTGCAAACTGCTCACTGATTGTGTGTTTGTTTGTTTGTTTGCGTGATTGTTTGTGTGATTGTGTGTTTGTTTGCGTGATTGTTTGTTTGTTTGTTTATTTGTTTGTTTGTGTGTGTGTGTCGGAGCGCCGCTGCGTGCAGACTGAGAGCCGGATGATCCGGAGGTGAGCCGGGTCTGAGCTGCGGGTCTGAGCTGCGGGTCTGAGCCGGGGAATGAGACGCTTCGGGCGGCGCTGAGCTGGCTCTGGCCGGCCTCTGTGCGGCGGATCGGGACCGGCGGATCGGGACCGGCGGATCGGGACCGGCGCGGCTGCAGCGGTGAGTCCTCACAGCGAACACGACAAACATACCGACAGCTGAACCTGCAGTTTTTAAAACATCTCTGCAGAAAACACAACTTATTTCGACGCTTTGAGACTGAAGCTCGCTCTGGAGCAACAGGTCCGCGCGCACAGTCAGGCTGGCGGAGGTGAGCAGGGGCGTTTTTCTTCCGTCAGAGGACCGCGGGGGCTTTAGCCCGGAGCGCTGCAAAAAATATCTACGATCTACAATATCTACAATCATACAATTCAATTGTTTTAAAGAGAACATGGTGCTGATTTTTTTCTTTTATAAGTTTTGTCAGTTTTTTTCTTTCTTTGTAATTTAAAAAAAAAAACTTTTGGCAAATGTTTTTCTTTACATTTAAAAAAAATTTTTTTTTTTGCTTTGAAACTTCAGGCGATTTTTTTTCCTTTTAAAATGATCGGTCATTTGTTTTCTTTAAAAACGGTTGGCATTTTTCTTTAAAATGTTTTCAATATTTTTTTCTCTTTTATACTTTTCTTAAATTCTTCTGTGATTTTTTTTTCTTTATAACTTTTTGGTGATTTGGCACCTTATGTAAACAAAGTACAAAAAACAATTCTCAGTGTGAATCACTTTATTTTGATTGTGTATCAGTCGGTGGTTTGGGGGGCCACTCAGCACCCTGTTGGGGGCCAGATTTGGCCCTCAGGCCACAAGTTGAGTATCAGTGATATAAAGTATTCAGCTCTCGTCACGGCTCCGTTCTGCGGTTTTTCTTTCTGTCTCTGTTTCCTGTTGATCAGCGCGTGCAGGAAACGTGACGTCAGAGTTTTCTGTCAGAAAAAGTTTCCGTGATCTTAAACGTGAGGTTTTGGCTCCTGCGTGGAGCCGCCACGTTCAGCAGGCGTAGAGGGAGACATCTACCACAGAAGAAGAACAGCGAGAGAGCCCGCCCCGCCTTCTCTGACCACATGAGGAGAAAAAGACCAGAATGCACTGCAGCGACGGGACGGCTCGCACTTTGTGACTCACACATTGTAGACTAAAAAGAAAACAAAAAACTCTCTGATCTTAATTTCACCATAATTTCAGACGCAAGCTTCTCCACTAATTATAGTATTATCCCATGGCATTCTGGGAAACGTAGGAACCAACAGACACAGCCGAAGCACGAAGGTCACGGACAGATGATGGTGGTTTTAAACAGTTTAAAGCAGATTTAAAACACAAAAAATACAAAGATGTCAAATGAAATCAGATTTTTCTTTATGGTGAAATAATGAAGCCAATTACTATCTCACAAAAAACAAACAAACAAACAAACAAACAAACAAGCAAAGACACTGTCTCAACACGGCACAGTCAAAATTCAACATGCATTAACCCTCTGTGCTGCTTTCAGACGCCTTTCACAAGTATTTAACCCTTTGAACTCTGGGCAAAATGGTACAATTTCTTTTTATAAATATGAAAAAAAGACAATGAGCAACTTAGTACTTAGTAAGAAATATTCCACAAACTGCAGGAAATTAGTACAAACCCTAATTCCAATGAAGCTGGGACGTTGTGTAAAACGTAAATAAAAACAGAATACAGTGATTTGCAAATCCTTTTCAACCTATATTCAATTGAATACACCACAAAGACAAGATATGTAATGTTCAAACTGATAAACTTTATTGTTTTTATGCAAATATTCACTTGTTTTGTGGTCATTGTCTTGTACTTTTTGAATACTTTCTTGACAATGTTTCAGTCTTTTCTCTTGCTGCTCTTTGCCGTCTTCACGTGTTTTTTTGAGAGAAATCAAGCCATTGTGCTCTGATTTTTAAAGGGTTAAACCTTTGAAACTGTGACGGACACCAGCTTTCTTGTGCTGCATTCAGACGCCTTTTAAGTGCATTTAAATCTTTGAAACTTGAGCAAAAAGGTGTGATTTCTTTCAAAGACGTGCAAAAAAGACGATGAGCCACTTTGCAAGAAGTGTTCTGCAAATTGCAAAGAAATAGTAAAACTTTAAATTAAACCTGAAGAGGAAAAGAGACTGTTTTTCTGCTCTGATGGCTGTGGGATCAAAAATGTCAGTTTGAATGGGTTTCAATGGAGCATTTTTGGACCTGAACAGTCTGAATGTAACTATTTAGTTTCCACAGTGTATTTTAGACTTATTGTAGGAGCTGAGCTGCAAATTCACTGATTACACTCAAATACACAATCTGGACTACATTTAGGACACATGCATCAACACACACACAGTTATCACAACAGGAAGAAGAAAAGAGACTAAAATGAGACTAACAGGCCACTAAAGGGTTAATAAAATTAGTTTCAGGAGTTTCCTCGAGTAGAGAGACGCATTTAAAAAGTTGATTTGATCGAGTCGAGCTCAGTCTGCTTTGTCAGGTGACCTGCTGGATTTTGATGGACAGGTGCTGAGTCTCTCCGTGTCCACAGAGGACGCCGGCTCCTGGTTTGCTTCCTCTCTCTTTGTTTTTGGCTAAATGGAAAAATCTACTGTTTAAAATGACAGAAGGCCAGTCTCAGCAGCCCCATACGTTTCTCAGGATTTCAGGACATTTCTTAGATTTGAGGACATTTCTTAGATTTGAGGACATTTCTAGGACTTTAGGACATTTCTCACAGGATGTGTTTCTAAGGACATTTCAGGACATTTTGACATTTAGGAACGATAGCATTCAATTAAAACTGTCTGTGTTTGAAGTGTGATAAAAGTTTTATCATCGCAGCGTGACGTGGCGGTGACTCTGTGTGAGGTCACGTTTCACATGACAAACTGAAGTCCGTCTGAACTCCACATCACAGACTGATGGACGTCTCAGTGACCGGGGGGAGGGTGATGATGAGGCGGGGGATTGACTTTTTTTTTTTGATGACTGATTTTTGATGGTCTACCAGATGGGTTGTCATGGTGAAGGCTAAACACACACACACACACACACACACACACACACACACACACACACACACGATGACACCTATGGCCCAATTTTTATCAGAGCAGCTCAAACTCGATCATCGTCTCGAACGTGGCACAAACGCATCAGCAGAGTGTGTAACTCACGTGTGTCATGACAGGGACTCCAGGTTGTGTGTGGGAACAGGACTGTTTGTGCACAGGGTTTTTTTTTTAAACAAAACACACACACACACACACACACACACACACTCAACTGCGTGACGAGCTGCTGATCTTCCTCTCCCCTTCCCCTCCTCTTCCTCTCCTCTCTTCCTTCACTTCCTTCCTCTTCAGCCTCTCCTCTTTCTCTTTTCAATTAAAGTCTTGAACCTTCCCTCTCGTCTTTCTGCTCAGACTGCAGCTACCTCCGCCTCAGTCTCGGAGGTAGCTGCGGAAAACAAACCTAATATCCAAAACATCCTAACACTCAAGAAACCTCCTAAAATCCAAAGAAATGTCCTAAAATCCAATGTTGTCAAATCCTGGAAATAAACTAAAATCCAAAAAACATCCAAAAATCAGAAAAATGTCCTAACATCTGCAAAATGTCCAAAAACAAAAAAACCATCCTAAAATCCAAAAAAACTTCTACGATCCAAGAAACGTCTGAAAAAATCTGACAAATGTCCTAATACTAAAAGAAAAAAAAATCTAAAATGTGAAATGTCCAAAGTCATCCACATGTAAACAACTATTTGGGAAATGCTGCGATGAAAATGGATGGATGGATAATGTAACAGATTACTGTTTGCAGGGAGTAATAAAGTAATATATTACTTTTCGAGCAGAAAGCCCAACACTGCATCCTGCGGGGCACCTGATTAGTTGTTTTTGTAATCAATGGTCACGAAAACGGGCAAACTACCATCATGCATTGCCAGCCTGTTCTAGTTCAAAAGTCATCAAATATCGCCACTTAAGGTAATTTCAGCATAAGATCCAGACGCCAGCAGCCTCCTTTCACGGCTGTATGATATGCCATCGAGCGGCTTCAGTTGAGATAAAACGTTTGCGGTGTTATAAAACGGAGTCTGGTGTTCGCTTCCCGTCTGTTTTTTTCTTCACCTCACCATTTGCCGTTTTTGTTTGTTTTTTTTCCCTTTTTTTTTTCCGGAACAATTTGTGCGAAATCCCAAGCATGTGTTTTTGTTGACGTCCCCGAAGCTGGTTGCGGCATCCCGAAATGTCAACAGCAGACGCAGGAAGACACCTAGAGCGTAATACATAGACGCAGAAGTCTCCGGACCGTTCTTGGATTTTTCATGATTTCAGGACATTTCTAACATTTTAGGACATTTCTAGGATTTTAGGACGTGTCTAGGAATTTTGGACATTTCTAGGAATTCAGGCCAGTTCAAGGATTTTAAGACATTTCATGAATTTCAGGACATATTCCGGATTTTACTACATTTCTCAGAATCTCTGACATTTCTATAAATTTAGGACAGTTCTCTCATTTTGGGACATTTGTTTGATTTCAGGACATTTCTTTGATGGTAGAATATTTCTCGGATTTCAGGACATTTTTTGGACTTTGGGGCATATCTTTTTCAGGACATTTCAGGAATTTAAGACATTTTTTGGATTTGAGGACATTTCTTGGATTTTACAACATTTCTCAGAATCTAGGACATTTCTCTCATTTTTGGACATTACATGGATTTCAGGACATTTCCTTGGATGTTAGGAAACTCAGCAGACGCAGGAGGACACCTAGAGCGTGATATATAGACGCAGAAGTCCACGGACAAAGTGGCAACATGTGACGACTTGTTGTCATCACGCTGACAGAAAAATAAAGGCGTATTCACACAAGCAGAGGCATGAAAAAAGTTTTCAATTTCTTTTTCGTGACAAGTTTGGTCAGAGGAAGCTCACGGAGGTTTCTCAGCAATGAGGTCACGACTCGGCACGCAGCCGTTTGATTGGGGCTATAAAACTCTGTTTCTGAGTTACGAGATGAAGAGCAAATCAAACTGCTGTCACCGCTCCATCAGCCGGCTCAGACGATGACTTCTTCACCCTCGTTTCTCCCCGCTCCTCTTTCACGCCTCCTCCCCATCGCTCTTTACTCTTTTTACTGCGGCAGTCTTTGAAGCTAGCTGTGGCAGTCCATTAACTCGACTAACCAGCACCCATGGGAGCCATCCAGGCCCGCTGTTACATCATGTTACTGCAACATCAAGGGGAGGAGGACGGGGAGTGTGCGCGGCGCGGTGGATGTGGAGTCGTGTATCCGTGAAGATCTGAGGTTGCCTGAACCTGCTGCTCTCGGTTTGACCTCGACAATCAAAGCGGCTTCTGAATATCGCAGCGTTTTCATTCCTGTGAAGTGTCGGAGCACTTTTTTCCTCCCGTATGCGCGCTCATATGAGCACTTAATAGGATTTTTAGATGTGTTACATAAAGCGGCAGCCGGGGTGTTAAAGGTCCCAGGTGACTGGCTTTTTTTCCATGGTTTCAGCTTCACGACATGAATAATGCTCTTCATCGTGTTCTGCAAATGAGTGTGTTTTAGTTGGAGAAATATTGATTTCTAACTTTGAAGAGTGAAGCAGCGACGTGTCGCACCGGAGGAGTCACGACTTCCTGTTCAAACACAGAAAGATTCGATAGTCGAGGACGGTGTCCTGTAAAACGGCGTGTGTCTGCAGCTGCACTGCACAGGCTTCACACACATTCTCACCCAGGCATTTCCAGGACTTTTCCAGGACTGTGAGGCAAATCTCAAAGACCGCGCATTCTGTGAAACAACCATCAGTCGTCTTTATGGGTTCTTTTTCATTACCGTGGGATATCGTTCCAAAATATATATTATTTATATTAGCCGCCGGCTATCAGCCCGTAAACATCAACGGGCAGACCGAGCGATAAAAAGTGAGGACGTCCGACATGAAGGCGGCTTCAGACAGATTCACGCTCACAGAACTGTGGATACATGTTTTCTAGACTTCCTGCAGAAGTAAAACCAGACAGGTGTGAATGTGGGCGTCACCAAACCTGAAACTTGACAGACGAAACCAACAGCAGCGAAGTCAAAGATTCTTCACACAGTTCACTACAAAAACATCCAAAACTGATTTAACTGAAACGTCATGAGTGAGCCATTATGATCTGCCCGAAACACCAAGAACTACTTAAGATGCTCAACTGGCTTTGCTCAGGGGCCACTTTAACAAAATGGTACGAGGTCGGGGGCCAATCACAGCAGCCACATACACGTTTCCAGCATTTTAGGACATTTTCAGGATTTTAGGACGTTTCTCTGATTTTGGGACATTTCTAGGATTTTAGGCCGTTCCCAGGATTTTAGGATGTTTCCAGGATTTTAGGATGTTTCCAGGATTTGAGGAAATTTCTAAGATTTCAGGACATTTCTAAGATTTCAGGACATTTTTTGGATTTTAAGACATTTCTACTATTTAAGGACATTTCTTGGATTTCAGGTCATTTCTCAGATTTTAGGACATTAGGACATTGCCACCGTATGTATACTAAGATGAAGAAAATGGTTGCGGGCCACCCGGCACATATCGGGGTCCAGATTTTGCCGGCGGGCTGTTATTTGAGTCTTGCTGTAGTCTGTGGGACTTCATGTGTGGCAAAGAAACAAATACTGATGTACATCTTACAGTACATTTACGTACTTCTCCCTCAGCGTCGTTCAGCACCGGTACATGTGAGATGTGACGGATGTCGTCGTTTTCAGCTCAGCGTCTCTCAGACGTCTCCTGGAGCACCGCTTGTCCCGCGTGCTTTAGATGCTCTTTAACAAGCCTCAAAGGTTTCTTCTTCTGCAGCTCGTTATCTCGCTGCTGCCCAATCACTGAGTGTAAACACACACTGAGTCAGAGGGATCCTCTAAACCCAGATAAAAGGTTTCTGAATCTGTACAAAAAAAACATCCACATGAAGGTTTTCCACACCTCCGTCACACGTGTGTTTCCAGGCTCGTGTTGCATCCGAATCACCTCCATCCTCCCTCGCTTTAGCATTCAAGAGGATCTCCTGTTTGTAATTTGGCCTTTTTGTTTCTCATCTGTTTCACCACAAGCTCATTTTAAACCGGACCCACCTGTGGATTTGCATGGCGGACAGCGAGCGGAGTCTGAGTTTACATCTGCTGCGCTGAGGACACGCTGAGCGGAGACACGGATACGGTTTCTGTGAGCGGCTGTGGACTCAGGCTACGGCCACATTTCCCTCCGAATGTAATTTGTCGGTGGAATTTCACAAACACGTTGGCAGCTGTGGCAGGACGGGGAGATTCATCTGAGCGCAGAGGATCTAAACCGCTTCAGAGGAAGAACGAGGGTTCAGCTTCCTGCCTCACGGCCGACCCGGTTCGCCCGGGTCGGGTCGTCCGATCTGAATCTTTATGCAGATGATACGCTGCTTTATAATGTTGTCACACTGTGATGCAACAGAGCAAACTTATTTCTTTTGTCTTTTAAATGCAAACTCGCAATTGGCTGCAACATTATCATGTCGCGGCTGATTGCTATGAGACATCGCTGCGTCTCCTTCTCAGTCAGCGGCACAAAAAGCGTTTTTATTTTCACTGACGTCACTGCATTTTCTGCTGGATTGCCGTCAAAACCAGGGATGGGGAATTTTCCTAACCATAAATCTAACCGCACAGTAACCACAGTTTGGCTCAAACATAAAGTTTTAATGCATCTGCTGCATAATAAATATAAAATGCAAACATTTCTCTCTGCGTGAAGCATCTTTTTACCATTATACCAGAATTGGGACTAATGATCATTGATTAATGATTATTTTCGCTGTTGATTATTTTCTCAATGATTTGATTAGTTGTTTGGTTTATAAAATATCTGAAAATGGTGAAAAATGTCCATCAGTGTTCCCCAAAGCACAAGACTAAATCCTAAAAAAACTTGAATTTAAAAGTTGACAACTAACTGATGAATTGTTGCAGCTTTACTCCGGAGCGACGGGCTCAGTGAGCGAGAGAAAAGTCTGTTTTCAACGCTCTGAGCTGCACTAATTAAATCTCAGTCGTCCCCATTTCATTCTGAGATTGATTTCTCAAATCCTGGACAAAGATAACTCCCTGACTGCAGAGATGGCACCAAAGGCAGGACTGAAACTTACAAAAAACATGCCTTCCTAGCATGTTTTCTTAAAAAAAGGAAAAAAACATCACCAAATGTGACAGCCAGAAACTGCACAAACAGGAATTATTGTTGGACTTTCAAATTTCCTACAGTTCCTTGAACACATCATGCGCCATTATACAGATTTGTAAAACAAAATTCTGGGATTTCCCGAATCTTTTGGAGCAGATTTAGTTTTCCAAACCTTTTCTTAACCTGGAAATTGCTATTTGAAAATTCCATGACTTTTTCAGGTTTTTCATGACCATACGAACCCCGAAGGATTAAAATGTTGACCTGATGATGGCGCTGGATGAAAATTCAGAGGATCTCTAGAGTGGGTAGGATTCATCCTCCGGAGAACACGACCGTCTGAAGCTCAGTCTGTGTTTGAATCCGCCCAGCAGCCCGAAATATTTCAGTGTGGATCAAAGCTCGGGTAAAAACACCACCAGAGTCAGAAATAAAATCAAGTGTTTAGAAGACGATAACAGGAACAAATTCTTTCCAAACAAAAAAGGCTTTGGAGTTTAGAAACACTCACACACACACACACACACACACACACAGACCTGTGTGTGTGTGTGTGTGTGCGTGTGTGAAGTGGAAACTCTGGCGTGTGGACGGTGTGTGTTTTGGAGCGCGGCGGTGCCCGTGTGCAGAGAGGGAGCAGCTGTGCTCCAGGTGTGCAGCAGCACGGTAACCTCGTGTCAGCAGGGAGCCGTTCGGGAGCGGCGGACGACGTAAACTCCCGCCAAAACAAAACGGCCAAATATGATTTCAGCGCTCGTGTGGAGAGGCGAGTCCCGACGCTGAGACCTCGGAGAGTCTGAGCGAAGGTGACTCTGACACGTCCAACATGGCCGTAAGACGAGAGCCGAGAAGTGACAGAGATAAATGACCCTCACGTCTCGTCCGCTGATCTCATCGTTCCCCTCAGACTGTTTCCTACAACTCCCACAATGCCCTGCTGCAGATGAACTGACAGGAACTTCCACATGAACGAGGCAGACGGAAACTTTTAAACTCGGCTCAAAGCTGCCTGAAGAAAACTTCATGAATCCAAATCTGACAGCTGATTTACGTTCTGTGTGAACTTCATCACTCATACTCAACTTGTGGTCTGTGGGCCAAATCTGGCCCCTGACAGGGCCCCTGGTGGCCCCCAAATATTTTCTAATGCACAATAAAAATAAAGTGATGGACTCTGTGAATAGTTTTTGTCCTTTTAGTCTCCATCAGGTGTCAGAGACATAAAACAGCATCAAAATAGAGCCAGAGGAGGATCCCCCACACCCCGACAGAGGACACAGCTGAGACACTGATGTCCTCAAATCACAGAAATGTCCTGAAATCCCAGAAACGCCCAAATGTCCTAGAAACAGGAGAGGAGAGAAGAGGAAGAGAGGAGGGAGAGAAGAGGAGGACAAGAGGAGGAGAGGAGAGGAGAGAAGAGGAGGACAAGAGGAGGAGAGGAACTGCAGCCAAGTGGATTTTTATGAATGAGAGTTGAAGCTGTAAAGGTTTATTACACCAGAAAATGACAGCATGTGTTTTTTTTCTTATGTGAATCACACACACACACACACACACACACACACACACACACACACACACACACCTTGGCTCTGTTTCACAGAAATTTCAGACAGACAAATATCACTCCACATTTCAACCTCTGTGTGTGTGTGTGTGTGTGTGTGACACTCACACTCTACACACACACATCTACCTGCACAGGTGTACTCTGTACTCTACCTGCTCTTGGCTCTCTTTCTACCTGAGGTACTCTGTACTCTAGAAACTCTGTTCTACCTGAGAGCACTCTGTACAACCTGCTCAGGTCTCTGTGCTCCACCTGCTCAGGTACTCTTCTCTACCTGCTCAGGTGTGTGCTGTGTGTGACCTGCTCATTACTCTGTACTCTGTGTGTACTCTGTACTCTACCTGCTCAGGTACTCTGTACTCTACCTGCTCAGGTGTACTCTGTACTCTACCTGCTCAGGTACTCTGTACTCTACCTGCTCAGGTACTCTGTACTCTACCTGCTCAGGTGTACTCTGTACTCTACCTGCTCAGGTACTCTGTACTCTACCTGCTCAGGTACTCTATACTCTACCTGCTCAGGTACACTGTACTCTACCTGCTCAGGTACACTGTACTCTACCTGCTCAGGTACTCTGTACTCTACCTGCTCAGGTACTGTACACTGTACTCTACCTGCTCAGGTACTCTGTACTCTACCTGCTCAGGTCAGGTACTCTGTACCTGCTCAGGTCTACCTGCTCAGGTGTACTCTGTACTCTACCTGCTCAGGTACTCTGTACTCTACCTGCTCAGGTACTCTGTACTCTACCTGCTCAGGTACTCTGTATCTACCTGCTCAGGTACTCTGTGCTCTACCTGCTCAGGTACTCTGTACTCTACCTGCTCAGGTACTCTGTGTCTACTGCTCAGGTACTCTGTACTCTCTACCTGCTCAGGTCAGGTACTGCTCAGGTACTCTGTGCTCTACCTGCTAAGGTGTACTCTGTACTCTGTAATGATTTCTTTTCTGGCATGTAAATAAAAAAATATTTTTGGATTATTCAAGTAAATATTAATATTTTTCGGAAATATGACGAACACGGCGGGGCCTGTAAACCAAAGAAAGATGGCCGCCTGCCGCCGCAGACGGCCGCTGTGGTGAGATATTTGTTTGATATTTCTCCGCTTTGATCTCCGGCTTCAAACAGGTTTTGGTATTTTGGCTCGTTAGCAGCTGCCTTTATTCAAAAAAAGAAAAAAAAAGAACGAAAACACTTCTGCTCCTGGAAACGTCCCAGAATAACACATGTGAAGTAGCAGCACATATCTGCTGTCTCCTCCTGCTGCTTTTGTCTCAGGCTCTGTCCATTCCTGATGATTGTCCATCTGTTTATCTCTCCACTGTCACCGTTTAATTGGACGCCCCCGTCCCCCCCATCCCCCCCGTCCCCCCCGTCCTCCTCGTCCGTCCCCATGGGAAAGTATGCAGACACATTTTGATTCGATTATAGCTCACAAACCAAACTATGCTCGGCCGCATTCCAGCGTCGACAAACAGACGAGCAGAGCGGGACAGCGGCGGCCGCCGCCGTCGAGGGTTTGATTCCCTCTGAGGGACAAATATTTGACCTCCAGTGTCCTCAAAGGTTTTTTTTAACATTTTTTGAAGGGTTTTTCAGACGCTGCTCAGAGGACTGTTTCGACAGAAGCTCAGATGTGTCTCTTCAGGTTTAATGAACCAATCAAATTCACTCTCGTCCCCTCTCGGCGCAGCGGCGGTGCAGCGGCGCCCTCCACAGGCAGGACGAGTCACTGCTACAAACGACATCAATACAAACTTTTTTTTGGGTCGAAACAGCTGATTCAACCGCTGCTGAAATCAAGTTCAAACACATTTGGCCAAAAACTTTCCAGGACTTTTCCAGGACTTTGAAAGACCAAAAATTCTCTGAAACGACCAAATATTCTTTATCGGTTTGTTTTCATTACAATATAGAAATATTTAATATTTTTAACATAATTACTTCAGAACAGGATTAGGACTTAATATTTGACTATAAGTTAGGGACTGTGTGTTATTTATGAGAGGGACATTTTCATCAACTGGGGACAAATTTATGGGGGGTTCAACTTTAAATGGCTCTCATTGTATTTATTTTATTGCTGAATTTTAAAAAAAATGGAGATCTTTTATTCTTTAAGCTTTTTGGCTATTTTCAAATAAAATATTTTGTCTTTTTTTCATTTTTTGATGATATTGTTGTTATTTAGTGACAATTTAGTTAAATTAAGTTTAAATCAATTAAATTGTGGCATTTTTTGAAATAAATATTTTGTCATTTTTTGGGGGGGAGGAGCAAACAACTTTAAATGGCTGAACGTTGGATTTTTTTTAGCACTGATTTAAGACAAAACATCTTTAAATTTTGGCTTTTTTGATGAAAACATTTTGAATTTTTTTCTTCAAAGAAATTTTGGCAATCTTAATAGAATTTTGTTTTTTTCTTTTTCTGTAAAAAAAATTCTGGTGATTAAAAAAACATTTCGACAATATCCTTTTTCTTTACAATTTTTAGTGATTTAAAGAAATATATATTTTGTCTTTTTTTCTTTAATTTTGATAATTTCATTTATTTTGTTTCTCTTTAAACGCCAGCGTTTATCACAGCCAGCAGCTGTAGAAACAGAAATTCTGAATTTAAAGTGTCAACGGCTCTCAAACACTTCATGTGTTATCATTCAGGCCTTTGAAACTGACTTTTCCAAAACTTTCTGGGGATAAAATTAGCTTTTCAAAACTTCTCAACACTTTTGAGTAACTTTGTCCGCGAACATTAGAGACAAATTTAAAATAGCTGCAACCGCATACGTGCTCATGCATCCACACATCCTCAAAAACGCGTCCCGAGTCCAGAGATGCCTCGCCACGACCGCTGGTCATGTGACGCGAACATGAGGGTGATTTTGTTCAGGAGCAAACAGGAGGAGCAGAAAAAGAGAGGAGGAGCAGGTGCAAAAAGAGGACACGAGATGGAGGGATGACCTGGGAGAAAGAAAAGGAGGAGAGGAAGACAACAGGAAGACTCTCCCTCTCTCTGATCACAAATAAAAAAGGAAAAATCACGTCGAGATTTTTCACATTTCTGTGTGAATCATCCTGTTTGTTGTGGCGCGCCGCGTCCCCACATGACCCCAAACTGTGCGTGTGTGTGTGAAGCAGATGTTTGCTGTTCAGTCCAACACACACACACACACACACACACACACTCACACACGCACACATACGCACACACACACACACACACACACACACACACACACACACACACACACAGGCTCGGCTAATCAGGATTTATCCACTGGAGGAACTAAAAACAGATAAACACTTAGAAGACTGACGTCAAAAACTTCCCAAAACAAGTTGAGTTCACTGGCATTTTTGCCAATACGTTTTCAGGACTTTTCCAGGACTTTATCAGGACTTTGAGCTAAATTTTCTCTGAAATTCTCTGAGATGACCTTCAATACTCCTTATCACTTCTTTTACATTGCCTGGTTCTAAAGATTTTTTTGTGCAGTTTTTAAACTTTTCCATGACTTTGATTTAAAATTTTTTCTCCTTTTTTCTTTTTTTGGTGGTTTTTAAAGAAAAAAAAGTTATTTCTTATCTATAAAAAAATGTTGGGGATTTTTTTTATCCTTTAAAAATTGTGGCAAATGTAAGAGTAAAATGGGATACATTTTTGGTGGCATTTTTAAAGAAAAAATGGTTTGGTTTTGGTTTGGGAAAAATAAGAAATTTTGCCCTTTTTTTGCCCTGTGGGTTTGAAGGGTGTATTTTCTTTAAAAATCCCCAAATAACACTATTTATTACAGCCAGAAACAATAAAAAACTGAAATTATTGTTGGATTGCCACATGCCTGACGTTCCTTGAACACATCATGTGTTATTATGCAGGTTTTTGAAACAAAATTCAATAACTTTTCAAAAACTTTCAAGGTATATTCAGTTTTCTAAAATGTTCCAGGCCTGGAAATTGATAATTACAAATTCCATGACTTCCTAACTTTTTTTCAAAGTATTGATCCGCAGGACGGAGAGGGGAAAAGACGAGGATTAATAAGCGGAGGTTGAATGATTCTGGGCTTTTATTTTGGCGTGTAAGCTGTGTGTTTTTGGGTTTTTGGTGTGTTTTTTTTTGCTCTGTGGGTTCATTAAAGTCTGCTGCGATTTTCTGTCAGTCATCAGATTTCATTAGTCTATATTTCATAAACATCTCACAGTTTTCTTTGGACTGACAGAGATCTGCTTGTTTTGGCCGTTTGAGCAAAAAAGAAAATCAGGTTCTGTGAAACAACGCTTTTATTCCAGGAAACATGTTTCTCATTTACGCTTTTCTTTTTTGTAAAAATAAACAAACTCGTCTCTTTCTACACTTTATCTCCTCCTTCCTCCTCCTCTCTCTCCACCGTCTGACTGTTTCCAAAATCTTTTTCTCAGAGTCGACGATCAGCTCAGCTCAGGTTCTCCTGAACAAAACTGCAGCTCCGTCTGCCTATTTAAGGACGGACCATCAGGATACGACAGCGTGCTTTATAGTTTGTAATAATATATATAATATTATAATATAATTAAAAAAAATAAATAATGCATTTCCAGGACTTTTCAGTAAATTTGGGGCAAATTCTCAAGATGATCGATTAACTGAAATGAGGATCAATACTCCTTATTGGAACTTTTTCATTATAGATTTTTAAAGAAACTGATTTTTTTTCCTTTTTTTTTTTACATTTTTTTTTTTTTTTTTTTTTTTTACGAAAACATGCCCTCCAAACCGATTTATAAGAATGGGAGGGACATGAGGTCATAAGGATCTTGACCTTTGACCACCAAAATTAATATCATTCATCTTTTATGGCATTTCCTACAGGGTGTGAGCACTTTTTCTATTTTTTTATTTATTTGAATTATTTATCTCTCCTTCCTTTTACCTGCGCTGTCGCTGTGTCTATTGTTTGTCGTGTTGGTTCATGTTTCATCATGTTTTCTGCAGCTGCTAAAGTTTGTCTTATCGGTCAGGACGGCGAGCGGATCGACTCCAGTCTGAAACAATAACTGAACTCAATGAGACAATGAGACACACAGGCCTCCTCCTCTCCTCCTCCTCCCTCCTCCTCCTCCTCCTCCTCCTCCTCCTCCTCGTCTCTCCGTCACGTCGTCCGTCACTACGTGTTTTCACATTCGCTCTGTGCGGTTCTCATACTTTCGTGGCGTACCTGGATTTTATCAAATCCACCTCTCACACTTTCCCAGATGTCCCGGAGCCGCTCCCCTGCGGCCGCTGAGGATTTCCAGCTGATTATTTCCTTACATTTCGCTCCCTCGGCTCCATCACATCCTCCTCCCACTCTGATTACCGTCAACAAAGAGCCCCGGCTCGTTTTTTTTCCACGCAGTCATCCGGAGGTCACAGCCGCGCTCTGGACGTCTGACCTCTGACCTCCTGCGGTTTTGCCTGTAATCTGGGCGGTTTAGGAACTGTAAAGTCTAATAAATGTTGCTCGGCGTCCTGGTGGATCTGATGAAGACCAGACGTGTTTTCAGGTCTTTCATTAACATGTAGGACGAGGTCTCAGAGTT
>NC_056483.1:214723-222223 GCF_008729295.1 Plectropomus leopardus
AATCACAGATCACAGAGACCTGAGCTGCCTGCACACATATACACATGACACTCAACCTATGACCCGTGGGCCAAATCTGGCCCCTGATAGGGTGTCCGGTGGCCCCCAATCCATTTTCTAACTGACAGTAAATATAAAGTGATTGACACTGAGTTTTTTTTGTCTTTTTAGTGTCCATAAGGTGCCAAAGTGCATAAAACAGCATCAAAACAGAGCCCCCGACAGAGGTCCTGCCCAAAACCTTAATGTCCTACAATCCTAAAATACTAGAAATGTCCTAAAGTCCTAATGTCACAAACATTCTAGAAATGTCTGAAAATCAAAGAAATTTGCCAAAATCCTAAAAATGTTGAAAAATCCCAGAAATGGTCTAAAATCTCAGAAATGTTCTGAAATCTCAGAAAAATCGCAAATCCTAAAAATGTTTCAGTCCCAGAAATCCTAGAAACATGTATGGGGCCACTGTAAAGTTACCAGTAAACCCAGATAAAGTCACCAGTAAAAGCACATAAAGTCACCAGTAAAAGCACATAAAGTCACCAGTAAACCCAGATAAAGTCACCAGTAAACCACACAAAGTTACCAGTAAACCACACAAAGTTACCAGTAAACCCAGTAAACCCAGTAAACCCACAGTGCAGGCTGACATGGGGTGCAGGTCTTTATAATCCTGGTCTGTAATCTGAGCTGTAATCCTCATTTTTTCCACAGATGTTTTCCTGACGTTCAGGAAGTCTGTTTGTTCACTTCGGCCTCGTTTGTGGAAACAAATATGTGACGTCTGAATCTCAGCGTGTGTGAATGTCCTCTGACAGCGAGGAGCTCAAATACGGTCACAAACTTCACACGGTCGCTTCGTCCGAACGTCACTGAGACTCATAAAACAGTTTGGAAATGACCCTCAGGTATCAGGAGGGTCTTCACGCCAGAGACAGGAATCGACCCGTCGCTGCGGTCAGCAGATGATGAGAGCTATTAGTCGCAGGAGACGGCATCGCGTCCTCCTCTAAATGAGTTTCAAGAGTCTTCACGGACTGAAAAAGACAAACGTCCTCGGGCCGTCTCTCTATCAGCAGCTGGAATTACAGCCGCTCATATAAACACCCAGAGACAAACCATCGGGGCGTCCTGCCAGAGAGATGCCCGTCAGTCACTCAGGAGCTGAGGACGGACAAAGCTGAGGATGGACAGAGCAGAGGACGAATGGAGCTGAGGACGGACGGAGCTGAGGACGGACAGTGTCAGAGCAAAAGAGCAGATCTGAGAACTGATTCATCTCCTTTGATGTGACGACTGATAAAAGTTTACAGAAACATGATTTATTTTAATATTTAAATAATCTCGGGGACAAATTTGAGAGACAATTTCAAGAGACACAGAGCAGGGACACTCAACGACAGAAGGACAGGGATGAGACGCAGCAGCCCCAGACAAGTTTCTAGGATTTTAGGACGATTCTGGTATTTTAGGACATTTCTAGGGTTGAAGGACGTTTCTGTAGGATATTTGTAGGATCTTGAAACATTTCTGGGATTTCAGGACATTTAAATGATTTTAGGATATTTTTAGGATTTTAAGACATTTCTGGGATATTAGGAAGTTACGATAACAGTAGGATATTTTTAGGATTTTAAGACATTTCAGAGAGATTTTTTTTTTATTACTAATTTTCAGGTAATTTTCTTGTCCTTGTTACTAATTTCTTGTCATTTTTGTGTCGTTTCTTCTGTCATTGCTCATTTTCTTCCTCTCATGATTTTGAAAGAAACAAAGCCGATTTGTTAAGATTTAAAAGGGTTAAACTGAGAGAGGTTCATAATGTGTATTGGGGTTCAAATTAGCAGTCGGAGTAAAAACTTATCATAACTGTCCTCTGTGACTCTTTATCATGCGGCACTTCTCTGTCTGAACGATTAATCTTAAAAAGACTAAACAAACAATCCTAAAAACATTTCAGATGTTTCCACATGCGTCTCGTTGGTTCAGTCTGCATCATTTTGAAGTTCTGGCTGCATAAATAATCTTCAGCCTTCGTCCTAATTGGGTCACAGCGAACTCTCAGCGGGCGTCTTTAGTTTTGGGTCGTCATCTGTGATTTCTATCTCTCAGTGATGGATCCTCGCTGAGGAGCCGACTGACCACATCCTTCAAAAGTCCTTTAAAAGTGTGTTTGTACAGCAGGAAGTCTCTCTGCGTTTACCTACATGTGCGCTTTCTCATCACTTATCATTCTTTGACGCTCCGTGCCGGGTCCATTACAAAAAAAAAAGAAAATAAAATGCGGTCTGCGACTGAAACTACACTCGCAGCAGAGCTATGAGGAGCTCTCCCTGCTGACTCAGCACTCCCTTTGATAACAGAGCGATTCATCGTCTGACACATGAAGACCATTTATCTGAGACAGAAATGTGTTTCGGAGAAGAGGAAGAGGGTCAGTGGGTGTCTTCCAAACCACTTAAAAACCCCCGAGAGGACAGACGGAGCTTTGCTGATGTCTTTTTTATTACAAAACCATCTAAACTACAAACCGTCGTCGTCTGCTCACTGAGCTATCGAGGAGACGCTGAGCGATGATCAGAGTCAACGTGACCTCCTGAAACGCTCTCCTGGCACTCATCTGAAATTATCTGTTGATAATAAAATTATAGCCACACACAGCCACACCGACATCGCACTACCGGCCACAAGAAGACCTGAACCCTTTGAAATCTGCGCAAAGTGGCTCGAATTTCTTTAGTAACACGAGAAGGCGGCAATGAGCAACGCAAGAAGACATGACCCAAAAATTTGCAAGAAATCTGTAAAAAGTACAAGAAAATTACCAAGAAATTTGTAAAAAGTAAATGAAAATTACTTGAAATTTAGCAAGAAATTGGTAAAAAAATAAAAAAAATTTTAGAAAATGTGTGAGAAAATTAAACAAAATTAGCAAGAAATCTGTAAAAAGTAAACAAAAATTACCCCAAAACTTGCAAGAAATCTGTATAACAGTACAAGAAAATTAGCAAGAAATCTGGAAAAAGTAAATAAAGTTTACATTTTTGTTTTCTTTTGCCTATTTTGCTAATTTCTCATGAAACTGCTCATTGCCTTTGCCTTCATCCCATGTTTTTTTAAAGATATTAAGCCAATTTGTTCTGGTGTCAAACAGTCAATAGGTTGTTTTTTCCTAATTTCAAGGATATGTTTTGCGGCTCCAGACATTTTCATAATTTGGGTTACATCTCCCTAATTTATCCGTCCATCCATGTTCAAACCTACAACTACAACTGACACGACCGTACAGAATAAAACTGTCTTTAATGACCCGAAAATCAAGTCATTAAATCAAGCCATTATATCAACCACAAGTCCAAGTTATCTGCTTTTCCTAGAAACTATCGCTCAACGTCTTGTGAAGTTTTATTTTCCTTTAATGGTGGAAAGTTAATTTTGGAGTCACTCGTCAGTTCCTCCCACATTCATCCGCGCAGCCCACCACTCACACGAGCCAGAGATGTATTTCCCCCGAGCTGCGTTTAGCTGTCAGCTTGTGGCTTATCTGGTTATCTGGGAACAGCCGAGGTGAGGTCTACGTGACCCGCAGGAAGCCTCACGTCTGTCAACATGACTCTAAATCCAGCAGATCCTGAAACGAACCCCCAACATTTTTCACTGAGTGTGGAGAAACGGTCCAGTCTGTCAGGACGCCAACAGAGTTTCCTCCTTCGTCAACTCCATCCAACGCCCTTCTTCACGGCGTCGATCTGCACCCTGTCACCTCTGCTCCGAAAGCTTTACCACCACGTGATTTCAGAATGAGGGCTCTGATACGAAGCCTCGGGTCTCTCTGAGAAACAACCCAAAATCTTAGACATGTCCTGAAATCTGAGAAATGTCCTGGAATCTGAGATATGTCCTAAATACTGAGAAAAGTGCTGAAATCAGAGAAATGTCCTAAAATCAAAGACATGTCCTGAAATCTAAGAAACGTCCTGAAATCTGACAAATGTCCTGAAATCTGAGAAAAATCCCAAAATCTGAGAAACGTCCAAAAATCCGAGAAAAGTCCTGAAATCAAAGACATGTCCTGGAATCTGAGAAATGTCCAAAAATTCTACGAACGTCCCAAAATCCTAGAAACATCCTGGAATCTGAGAAATGTCCAAAAATCCGAGAAAAGTCCTGAAATCAAAGACATGTCCTGGAATCTGAGAAATGTCCAAAAATTCTATGAACGTCCCCTAGAAAATCCTAAAATACTAAAAACATCATAAAATCCAAGAATTAGCCTAAAATTTTAGGAATCTCATAAAATCCTACCTGTGCACCAAAATCCTACAAATGTCCCTAAATCTTAGAAATGTCCAATATTTTTACAAATGCCCTGAAATCCTAGAAACAACCTAAAATCATCATAAAATTTTAGGAATCTCATAAAATCCTACAAGTACACCAAAATTCTACAAATGTCCCGAAATCTTACAAATGTCCTAAAATCCTAAAAAACATCCTAAAATCTAAGAACTTGCCTAAAATTCTAGAAACGTTCTTAATCTTAGAAATCTCCTAAAAATGAATGAATATTTGATGTTAATGACTGCGACCGATGAAGAAAAGAAACTAAATGAAAGTAGAAAATCATATAAATATGGAATATTTTAAGCTTGATTTTGAAAAGCGCATTTTGTGCGCAGACGTGCGTATGTTTAACATTAAGACGAGCCCTAAAGGGTTAAATCAAGCGGGTTTAAAATGATATAATATCGTCACACATCCTTTAGAGTCTCCAGCTCTCCTCATACCTCACACTCAGCCATCCATCCGCTCAGGACGGAAAGATCTCCCCGATCGTCTCTGAGCGGCTCTCTGGGGAAAACTAGATCAAATCAGCTACACGAGGCCTTCGCGGTTTTAAAAGATGACTCCAGACCAGAGGAACCTTCCCACGGCCTGATCTATCCGTCTCACAAGAGACAGAAATACCGTCACGCCTGATAAATAAGGACAGAATCTGACGTTAAAGTGCTGCATTTAATCTTTCTGTTTCCTGCATGCGTTCGTCTGACGCTTCAGAGATAATGACGTTCTGATCGCAGCGACCTCGGAGGAAGCGCTTCGTCTGTCTTCACACCTTCAGTCCCTCCACCTCACCTGCAACCCAGCCGGTACCGAGGGAGCGTTTCCCAAAAAAAAGCGCCTGGCGGCTGGCGTCGCCCTCCGGTAGACAGTGTGAGGTCCTCGTGACCCGCGAGCGAGTGGGAGTCTGCTGAAGACTGATGTGTTCGGCCGCGGCGTTTTTTTATGCTCGCTGTGTTTTTTTTATTTGACAGTTTCCAGACAGTAATAAAGGTTATTTGTAGAGCCGGTGTGTCCAAACAGAGATACAAAGTGCTCTAAAGATGACTTAATGACTGCATTTCAAAACGAAAAGGAGAAAATGTAAAAAGTCTTACGGCTCACTAAACGCACCAAAGAGCAAAGCTGAAATACACGCTGAGCTTCAGAAAAAGAGCCGTGAAAACTTAAAGCTTCAACCCAAGCGAAGTTTTCAGACATTTCAGCGGCAAACATCGACACGCGAAAGAAATCTGCAGCCTTCAGCGTCGATTTTAACTTCCATCGGGCCCTTAAAGCCCAGCTGCCGCAAAAAAGACACTAAAATCGCACAAATTAAGATTAAGATTTTAGGACATTTCTAAGATTTTAGGAAATCCAGAAGATTTAAGAATTTTTTAGGATTTAAGGACATTTCTCGGATTTTAGGATGTTTCTGCAATTTTAGGACATTTTCTAGGATTTTAGGACATTTCTAGGATTTTTTGATGTTCATAAGATTTATAACATTTATAGGATATAAGGACGTTTCTCTGATTTGAGCATCTGTCTGTGACTTTAGGACGTGTCTTTAATTTGAGGACATTTAAATGATTTTAGGACCCTTGTTGAATTTGAGGACAAGTCAAAGATTTTAGGACATTTCAAGGATTTAGGGTTTTTCTAGGACATTTTTTAAGATTAAAGAACATTTTAGGCTTTAAGGAAGTTTCTCAAATTTTAGGACATTTCAAGGATTTTAAATCATTTTTAGAATTTTAGGACATTTGTAAGATTTTACGTAATTTCTAGGATTAGGACATTACTATGAATTTAGAAAATTTGCAAAATTTGAGAACATTTCTGGGATTTAAGGCAGTTCTTGGATTTTGGGATGTTTCTGCAATTTCAGGACATTTCTAGGACATTGGGACATTTCTAGGATGTTAGGACATTTCTAGGGTGTTAAGACATTCGTGTCTTAGCTAGGACCTCTGTCGGGGGTGTGGGGGATCCTCCTGCTCTCTGACACCTTCTGGAGACTAAAAGGACAAAATCAATTTCCATCGTCAATCACTTTATTTTATTTTATATTTATTTAATATTTGGGGGGCCACCAGGGGCCCTATCAGGGGCCGGATTTGGCCCGCGGGCCGTAAGTTGAATATGACAGGGTCAGAGGTTGAATTCCTGAGACAAAAGGCTTCCTAAAAGCGAGGCACTTACATGATTCAGTTCTCTGGGAAAAGACATTTCCAGAATGATTTCACTTCATTACTTCCTGTAAGATTCGGGTTTACTTCCTGCGCTGGTGATTGACGGGTTCAGTTCCCAGCTTGCTCATGGGGCTGGGAGCACTGGGCAGGGTTGAGGGTTGAATTCTTTGATGCCCTGTTTTTCTCACACGGCCAGCTGTGGGTGGTTTGAGCCCGAGCCATCCGATCTCACATGTTCGGAGGCTGTTTGGGTTTCAGCCGGGATAAATCAAGCACACCTCCAGTAGTCAGAATATTAAAGCCATATTTAGCTGGATATCTTCTGCGGGACCTGGCGGCCGCCCAGAGGACATGACAGATACACGGCCGGAGGACTCGCAGCCATAAAAACAAGGTCGGTTACTGCTCGACTCCTGAGGGGAGCACTGAGAGCGAGCAACAAGAGGACGGAGACGGGAAGTCGTGAAAAGGCAAAAATGACTGTGAGAACTTCAAGATGTGAAAATGCGAGACGGGACACGAGAGAGAGAACCGTGGAAAAATGCAATAAAACAATTCAAAAAATGCTACAGATGAAAACAAAAAGCAAGGACAGGACAGAGAGAGCTGCAGCGTCCAGAGACAGACTGAGAAGTGAGGACAAAAGTTTCAGGAGTAAAAGTGTGATCTACTTTCTGCACAGCGACTCACAGAAGAGCACTTTTACATTCTTCTGCACCGTTCTTACTGTTTTCAATCAGTTCTTGTTTATTCAGTTGGTCCAAGTCCAGGTCAGCGAGCTCTTTTAACTGCTCACATAAAACGCTCACTTTAACCCCGTTAATGCCACCTGGTGATGAGGAGGTGGGCTTTCATCTGCACCGGCCGAAAACTAATTGGAAATTATTTTTGATCAACTTTTCTTTTCTTTTTTTTTTTAATGTCTTTTTCAAATTTATTTAGAATATTTGAGGGTGTTTTTTAATTTTAAGATTTTTCTACACTGGGG
>NC_056483.1:227223-229723 GCF_008729295.1 Plectropomus leopardus
AAATAAAGTGATTGACTCTGGGAATTGTTTTTTGTCTTTTCAGTGTCCATAAGGTGTCAGAGACATAAAACTCATCAAAACAGGGCCCCCACACCCCGACACAGGTCCCAAAAACACGTCATAAAATCCCAGAAAATTTCCGAAACTCAGAGAAACATCCTAAAATCCTGAATGTCCAAGAATTGTAGAAAAGACTTTAGAAACCTAGAAACATGTAAATGTCCTAAAATCCCAGACTCATCCTAACATCTATCCTAAAAACACATCCTAAAGGGGCTGAAACTGTACAAAAATTGTAGAAACAGCCTTAAAATCCTAGAAACATCTGAAAGTCCTAGTAATGTCCAAAAAAACCAAAAATGTGCTAAAATGTCCTGAGGTCTTGGACACATCCCAAAGTCCCAAAAACTTCCAACATTCCTGGAAATGTCCTAAAATCCCAGAAACCTCCTAACCTCTAGAAATGTCCTTAAATGCTAGAAACGTCCTACAATCCTACATATGTCCTAAAATGTCCTAAATTCCCAGAAATGTGTGTGGGGCCGCTGTGATGGGCCCCGGGCCCCCTGTCATTTGCAGAAGTGGCCCCCAAACTGAGCAGGTTTACTTTCCCTGCTCTTTAATTTATTTTTGTTATTTTCATGTTCCTCTCCGTCCTCATCTGTCGATGTGGACGTTTGGATCGCGGCGTGACGCAGCTGCAGAGAAACGTGTCCTCGTGTTTCTGCTTCAATGATCTCAGATCTTCGTTAACTCAGCAGACGGATCAACTCGTCCGTCACTTTTGCGTCCGGGTTAAACTTCTTCCTCCGTCCTGCGGCGAGTCTCATACGTCTCTGCTTGGACACGGTGGATGTCTCAGTTTTGGCAGGTCTGAATTGACCCGTCTCAGAAATCAGATGTGAACTTTCGGAGCGGGGACGGATGTCTTCTTCAGCTCTAATGTCTTCCTCACTCAGCCGCAACCGCGAAACACCGATAATTCTGTTGTTTCAACTGCCGCGACCCGCCGAGGGCCCGTCTGCTTCCGCTTTCATCTCCGGCGCCCGCGGGGGGGAGGCAGCGCGGTATTGTGGGTACGGAGGTTCACACGAGGATTAGATCCGAGTGTCGGACAATAACGCAGAAAGACGACGACCACAAGAATCGAGCCGCCGCGTTCACGCCGAGCAGATGGAGCGAAACATCAGGAGGGGTTGACAGTGTGTGTGTGTGTGTGTGTGTGTGTGTGTGTGTGTGTGTGTGATGGTTTAATGTCCACATGTGAGTCATGAACCTCCATAATAACATCTCTGCTCCCTCCGGCTCACAGTCAGTAATGTGAAGCAGACTGAGACTCTGACGTGGCTCCCAACGCAAAGAACAGCGAGTTTAGTCTGAAATACACTTCAGATACGGACGTCCAGAAATGTCCCAAAATCCCAGAAATGTCCTAAAATCCCAGAAATGTCCTAAAATCCCAGAAATGTCCTAAAATCCTAGAGTTGGGCTGAGAATTAATATATACAAGAAAGTAGGGCGATATGGCCTTTAAATAATATTCTGAAATCCTAAATAAATTAAAGTTTAAACAGGGTTCATACAGATTTTCACTAATATATTTCAGTGACTTTTCCAGGACTTTGAGACTAATTTTCAAGACCAAACTGTCTCTGAAATAACCATCGATACTCCATATTGTTTTTTTCATCGTTTAAAAGAGGGACGCTAAGGACATTACCTGATAAGGTACGATGCTCTCGTGGGCCGTCCCCCAGCGCCTCGCCTCCTTCCCCGCGTTCAGATAGTTCGCAGCAATGTGGCTGAGACAGGAAACCTGAGAGACAGAGACAGAGACAGAGACAGAGACAGAGACAGAGACAGAGAGGTGTTGAGTCTGAGCTGTCATCGGTCTGCTGCTGACCGTCGTCACGTTGGCTCGGCTGCTGCTCGGCTGCGGCTCGGCTGCGGCTCAGCTGCTTCTTCTTCTTTTTTTTTTTTAAATTTTGGATGATTTTTTGAAAGAAAAGATGTTGGCTTTTTTTCTTTGAAAATTTTACATTTTTAAAAGAAAAAATGCTGAGGATTCATTTATTTTTTGCTTTCACATTTTTCTGTGATTTTTAAAGGAAACAGAAGCCTTGGCTTTCAGCAGCAAAAATACTGAATGTTGGAGATATTATGGTTTTTATTTCACAGCAATAAATGTTCCATATTTATGATTTTTGTTTTAGATCGTGTTAAAGCGAATCATGCAGCACTTTTGTGTTTTATTGGAGCAGGAGACGCCTGCGGTGGAGGACGGCTCTTTAAAGTCACATTTATGTCCATTTCTCAGCATTTTCTGAGGAAACTGAAGACGCAGACACGTCTGATTACAAGGCAGGAGATCAGAGGTGGCGGGGACGTTTTTCAGGCCGCTGACGTGACGGAGCGCAGACAGACGGACGGTCGGCTGGGTGGCGCTGTCAGTCAGAGCTCTGTTTAGACACTGAGGTTCCTCTGCGTTTAAAGTCTAACT